>NW_027182088.1:0-24613 GCF_029961685.1 Aristolochia californica | reverse complement strand
GCAAAAAGATCACAATAAAATAAAATTTTTAGAGTTTATGTATGCAAAAGATTGAAAAATACAATAAATGTAAGTGAAGAAAATTATTTCACATACTAAAAACGAACACCAAAGTTTTTGTATCCATGTTTGGAAAATTTCACAAGTACAACCCCTAATAGCTTGGTTGAATTTTATAAGAAAGATATTTCTAATGAGTCCGAATATGTTCTAAATGTGTTGGATATGCATGCCTGAAACATGTTGAAGATGCAAAAGACCTAATGATCCAAATATTTCAAGGAGTAGAAAAAATTAAATTCTCAAGTTAAAGTACGGTGCGATATTTACCAGAGCCAAACAACCTACTTTTTGCTGAGTCTGAATATGTTTTAAATGTGTTGGATATGCATGCCTGAAACATGTTGAAGATGCAAATGACCTAATGATCCAAAAATTTTAAGGAGTAGAAAAAAATAAATTCTCATGTTAAAGGACGGTGCGATATTTACCAGAGCCAAACAACCCACTTTTTGCCGATTTTACAAAAAGTGGCCTAACAATCATATATCATAGTAAATGTTTTGATTGATTAATGATGTGTAGCGGCTATAATTTATGTTAGAAATGACTTATGGTTTGGGAGTCCACACTCAGTTAAAAATGCCTCGCCCCCCTCTCTTCTGATGATTGCAAAACCTAATATATAAAAAACTAAAAGAGTTTACAATCCTTAAAAATCACAGATAATTTTTTTAATTATATATTTAATCATTTGTGTAGTTCCATTTTGGAAGTTCAATTTTTTTTCAAAACCAGTCTAAAGTTTTCACTCTCCCATTTTTCTCGTAAACAAAAAGATAAGGCAAATAGATCACAAAAAAAAAATGAAAATTTTAGAGTTTATGTATGCAAAAAATTGAAAAATATAATAAATGTAAGTGAAGAAAATTATTTCACGCACTAAAAAGGAACACCAAAGTTTTGTTATCCATGGTTAGGAAATTCCACTAGTACAACCCATAATAGCTTGGTGGAATTTATAAGAAAGAGATTTCTAATTGATCCTAACATGTTCAAATGTCTTGGATATGCATGCCTAAAACATGTTGAAGATGCAAATGACCAGATGATCTAAAAATTTCAAGTAGTACAAAAAATTAAATTCTCAAGTTAACATGCGGTGGGATATTTACTTGTGCCAAACAACCTACTTTTTCCCTATTTTACAAAAAGCGGACCTAACAATCTTATATCATTGTCAATGTTTTGATCGATTAATGATGTGTAACGGCTATCATTTTTTTTAGAAATGACTTATGGTTTGGGAGTCAACACTCAGTTAAAAATGCTTCGCCCCCCTCGTCTTCCGATGATTGTAAAACCTAATATATAAAAAAATAAAAGAGTTTACAATCCTTAAAAATCATAGATACTTTTTGGAATTATCTCTCTCAGGATTTGTACATTTCTATTTTAGATGTTAAATTTTTTTTCAAATCCAAACATGAGTTTTCTCTCTCCAATTTTTCTCGTAAACAAAAAGATAAGGCAATTAGATCACAACAAAATGAAAATTTTAGAGTATTGTAGTTAAAAAATTGAAAAATATAATAATAAATGTAAGTGAAGAAAATCATTTCGCGCACTAAAAATGAACACCAAAGTTTTGTTATCCATGTTTGGGAAATTCCACTAGTACAACCCCTAATGGCTATGTGGAATTTTATAAGAAAGAGATTTCTAATTGACCTTAACATGTTGAACATGAAAATGACCTAATGATCCAAAAATTTCAATGAGTAGAAAAAATTAAATTTTCAAGTTAATGTGTGGTGGGATATTTACTAGAGATAAACAACTACTTTTTGCCTATTTTACAAAAAGCGGACCTAACAATCATTGATAATCGTAAATGTTTTGATCGATTAATGATGTGTAATGGCTATCATTTTTTTTAGAAATAACTTATGGTTTGGGAGTCAACACTCAGTTAAAAAAACCTCACTCACCCCTCTTTCAGCATTTGTGCATTTCCATTTTGGATGTTCAATTTTTTTTCAAATCCAAACTTGAGTTTACTTTCTCCCATTTTTCTCGTATAAAAAAGATAAGGCAAATAGATCACAATTAAATGAAAATTTTAGAGTTTATGTATGCAAAAAATTGAAAACTATAATAAATGTAAGTGAAGAAATTTATTTCACGCACCAAAAATGAACTCCAAAGTTTCTGTATCGATGTTTGGGAAGTTCCACTAGTACAACCCCTAAGATCTTGGTGGAATTTTATAAGAAAGAGATCTCTAATTAATCTTAACATCTTTTAAATGTAGTGGATTTGCATGCCTGAAACATGTTGAAGATGCAAATGACCTAACGATCCAAAAATTTTGAGTAAAAAAAATTAAATTTTCAAGATAACGTGTGGTGTGATATCTACCAGAGTAAAAAAACACACTTTTTGCCTTTTTTACAAAAAGTGGACCTAACAATCATAGATCATCATAAATTTTTTGATCGATTAATGATGTGAAATGGCTATAATTTTTGTTATAAATGACTTATGTTTTGGAGGTCAACACTCCAGTTAAAAATCGCAGATACTTTTTTGAATTATCTCTCTCAGCATATGTACATTTCCATTTTGGATGTTCAATTTTTTTTCAAAACCAAACTTGAGTTTTCACTCTCCCTTTTTTCTCATAAAAAAAAAAAGATATGGCAAATAGTTCAAAACAAACTAAAAATTTTAGAGTTTATGCATGCAAAAAATTGAAAACTATAATAATAAATGTAAATGAAGAAAATTATTTCACGCACTAAAAATGAACACCAAAGTTTTGTTATCAATGTTTGGGAAATTCCACTAGTACAACACCTTATAACTTGGTGGAATTAATGAAGTGCAACGGCTATAATTTTTGCTAGAAATAACTTGGGGTTTGGGAGTCAATACTCAGTTAAAAAAGCCCCGCCCCTCTTCCGATGATTGCAAAACCAAATATATAAAAAACTAAAAGAGTTTACAATCTTTAAAAATCATAGATAGTTTTTGGAATTATCTCTCTCAGCATTTGTGCATTTCCATTTTGGATGTTATATTTTTTTTCAAATCCAAACTTGAGTTTTTACTCTCCCATTTTTCTCGTAAACTAAGAGATAAGGCAAATAGATCACAACAAAATCAAAATTTAAGAGTTTATGTATGCAAAAAATTGAAAACTATAATAAATGTAAGTGAAGAAAATTATTTCACACACTAAAAATGAACACCAAAGGTTTGTTATGCATATTAGGAAAATTCCACTAGTACAACCCCTAATAGCTTTGTGGAATTTTATAAGAAAGAGATTTCTAATTGATCCTAACATGTTTTAAATGTGGCTGATATGAATGCCTGAAAGATGTTGAAGATGCAAATGACCTAATGATCCAAAAATTTCAAGTAGTAAAAAAAATTAAATTCTCAAGTTAACGTGATGTGGGATATTTACCAGAGCCAAACAACCCACTTTTTGCCAATTTTATAAAAAGTGGACCTAACAACCATAGATCATCGTAAATGTTTTGATCGATTAATGAAGTTTAATGGCTATAATTTTTGTTAGAAATGACTTATGGTTTGGGAGTCAACACTCAGTTAAAAAAGCATTGCACCCCCCCCCCCCCCCCCCCCCCCTCCCATCTTCCGATGATTGCATAACCTAATATATAACACTACAAGAGTTTATAATCTTTAAAAATCACAGAAACTTTTTGGAATTATCATTCTTAGCATTCGTTCATTTTATATTTTTGATGTTCAATTTTTTTTCAAATCGAAACTTGAGTTTTCACTCTCCCATTTCTCTCGTAAAAAAATAGATAAGGAAAATAGATCACAACAAAATGAAAATTTTAGTGTTTATGTATGTAAAAAATTTAAAACTATAATAAATGTAAGTGAAAAAAATTATTTCACGCACTAAAAATGAACACCAAAGTTTTGTAATCTATGTTTGGGAAATTCCTCTAGTACAACCCCTAATGGCTTGGTGGAATTTTATGAGAAAGAAATTTCTAATTGATCCTAACATGTTTTAAATGTGGTGGATTTCCATGCTTAAAACATGTTAAAGATGCAAATGACCTTATCATCCAAAAATTTCTAGGAATAGAAAAAAATTAATTGTCAAGTTAACGTGCCTATTTAACAAAAAGCGAACCTAACAATGATAGATCATCGTCAATGTCTAGATCGCTTAATGATGTGTAACGGCTATAATTTTTGTTAGAAATGACTTATGGTTTGGGAGTCCGCACTCAGGTAAAAATGCTTCACCCCCCCCCCCCCCCCCCCCCCCCCCCCCCCCCCCCCTTCCGATGATTGGAAAACCTAATATATAAAAAACTAAAAGAGTTTACAATCCATAAAAATCACATATTCTTTTTGGAATTATCTCTCTCAGCATTTGTGCATTTCCATTTTGGATGTTCAATTTTTTTTCAAATCCAAACTTGAGTTTTCTCTCTCCCATTTTTCTCGTAAACAAAAAGATAAGGCAAATAGATCATAAAAAAATGAAAATTTTAGTGTTTATGAATGCAAAAAAATCTAAAATTATAAAAAAGTAAGTGAAGAAAGAGATTTCTAATTGATCCTAACATGTTTTAAATGTGGTGGATATGCTTGCCACAAACATGTTGAAGTTGCAAATGACCTAATGATCCCAAAATTTGGAGTAGAAAAAATTAAATTCTCAAGTTCATGTGCGGTGGGATATTTACCAAAGACAAACAACCCACATTTTGCCTCTTTCACAAAAAGTGGGCCTAACAGTCGTAGCTCATCATAAATGTTTTGATCGATTAATGATGTGTAACGGATATAATTTTTGTTAGAAATGAAAAATGGTTTGGGTGTCAACACTCAGTTAAAAATTCCTTGCCCCCCTCTTCCAATGATTGAAAAACCTAATATATACTAAACTAAAAGAGTTTAAAATCCTTAAAAATCATAGATACCTTTTGAAATTATCTCTCTCAGCATTTGTGCATTTCCATTTTGGATGTTCAATTTCTTTTCAAATCCAAACTTGAGTTTTTACTCTCCCATTTTTCTCGTAAACAAAAAGATAACACAAATAGATCACAACAAAATGAAAATTTTAAAGTTTATGTTTGAAAACAATTGGAAACTATAATAAATGTAAGTGAGGAAAATTATTTCACGTACTAAAAATGAACACCAAAGTTTTGTTATCCTTGTTAGGGAAATTCTACAAGTACAATTGCCAATGGCTTGGTGGAACTTTTTAAGAAAGAGATTTCTAATTGATCCTAACATGTTTAAATGTGGTGGATATGCATGCCTGAAACATGTTGAAGATGCAAATGACCTAATGACCCAAAAATTTCAAGGGGGATAAAAAATTAAATTCTCAAGTAAACGTGTGGTGGGATATTTACCAGAGCCAAAGAACCCAATTTTTTGCCTATTTTACAAAAAGCGGACCTAACAATTATAGATCATTATAAATGTTTTGATCGATTAATGATGTGTAACGGATAAAAGTTTTGTTAGAAATGACTTATGGTTAGGGAGTCAACACACAATTACAAATGTCATGCCCCTCTTTGGTTGATTGCTAAACCTAAAATATAAAAAACTAAAAGAGTTTACAATCCTTAAAAATCACAGATACTTTTTGGAATTATCTCTCTCAGCATTTGTTCATTTCCATTTTGGATGTTCAATTTTTTTTCAAATCAAAACTTGAGTTTTCACTCTCCCATTTTTCTCGTAAAAAAATGATAAGGCAAATAGATTACAAAAAAAAATGAAAATTTTAGAGTTTATGTATGCAATAAATCTAAAACAATAATAAATGTAAGTGAAGAAAATTATTTCACGCACTAAAAATGAACACCAAAGTTTTGTTATCCATGTTTGGGAAATTCCACTAGTACAACCTCTAATTGCTTGGTGGAATTTTATAAGAAAGAGATTTCTAATTGATCCTAACATGTTTTAAATGTGGTGTATATGCATGCCAGTAACATGTTGAAGATGCAAATGGCCTAATGATCCAAAAATTTCAAGGAGTAGAAAAAATTAAATTCTCAAGTTAACGTGCGGTGGGATATTTACCAAAGTCAAATAACCCATTTTTTGCCTATTTTACAAAAACCGGTCCTAACAGACATAGATCATCATAAATTTTTTTATCAATTAATAATGTGCAATGGATATAATTTTTTTTAGAAATGACTTATGGTTAGGGAGTCAACACAATCCTTAAAAATCACAGATACTTTTTGGAATTATCTCTCTCAGCATTTGTTCATTTCCATTTTGGATGTTCAATTTTTTTTCAAATCGAAACTTGAGTTTTCACTCTCCCATTTTTCTCGTAAAAAAATGATAAGGCAAATAGATCACAAAAAAAATGAAAATTTTAGAGTTTATGTATGCAATAAATCTAAAACAATAATAAATGTAAGTGAAGAAAATTATTTCACGCACTAAAAATGAACACCAAAGTTTTATTATCCATGTTTGGGAAATTCCACTAGTACAACCCCTAATAGCTTGGTGGAATTTTATAAGAAAGAGATTTCTAATTGATCCTAACATGTTTTAAATGTGGTGTATATGCATGCTAGAAACATGTTGAAGATGCAAATGGCCTAATGATCCAAAAATTTCGAGTAGAAAAAATTAAATTCTCAAGTTAACGTGCGGTGGGATATTTACCAAAGTCAAATAACCCATTTTTTGCCTATTTTACAAAAACCGGTCCTAACAGTCATAGATCATCATAAATTTTTTTATCAATTAATAATGTGCAATGGATATAATTTTTTTTAGAAATGACTTATGGTTAGGGAGTCAACACTCAGTTAAACATCCCCCCCCCCCCCCCTTCCGATGATTACAAAACCTAATATATAAAAATCTTAAAGTGTTTACAATCTTTAAAAATCACGGATAACTTTTGGAAGTATCTCTCTCAACATTTGTGCATTTCCATTTTGGATGTTTAATTTTTTTTCATATCCGAACTTGAATTTTCACTCTCTAATTTTTCTCGTAAACAAAAAGATTAGGCATATAGATCCTATCAAAACGAAAATTTTAGAGTTTATGTATGCAAAAAATTGAAAACAATAAACAATGAAACTGAAGAAAATTATTTAACGCACTAAAAATGAACACCAAAGTTTTGCTATCCATGTTTGGGAAATTCCACTAGTACAACCCCTAATAGCTTGGTGGAATTTTATAAGAAAGAGATTTCCAATCGATCCTAACATGTTTTAAATGTGGTTGATATGCATGCCTGAAACATGTTGAAGATGCAAATGACCTAATGATCCAAAAATTTCAAAAAGAAGAAAAAATTAAATTCTAAAGTTAACGTGCGGTGCGATATTAATCACAGGCAAACAACCCACTTTTTGCCTATTTTACAAAAAGTGGACCTAACAATCATAGATTATCGTAAATATTTTGATCGATTAATGATGTGTAATGGATATAGTTTTTGTTAGAAAGGACTTATGGTTAGGGAGTCAACACTCAGATAAAAATGCCGCCCCCCCTCTTCTGATGATTACAAAACCTAATATATAAAAAACTAAAAGAGTTTACAATCCTTAAAAATCAGAGATACCTTTTGGAATTATCTCTCTCAGCATTTGTGCATTTCCATTTTGGATGTTCAATTTTTTTTCAAATCCAAACTTCAATTTTCACTCTCCAATTTTTCTCGTAAACAAAAAGATAAGACAAATAGATCCCATCAAAATTAAAATTTTAGAGTTTATGTATACAAAAAATTGAAAACAATAATCAATGTAACTGAAGAAAATTATTTCACGTTCTAAAAATGAACACCAAAGTTTTTTTATCCTTGTTTGGGAAATTCCACTAGTACAACCCCTAATAGCTTAGTGGAATTTTATAAGAAAGAAATTTCTAATTGATCCTAACATGTTTTAAATATTGTGGATATGCATGCTTGAAACATGTTAAAGTTGCAAATGACCTAATGATCAAAAAATTTTAAGGAGTAGAAAAAATTAAATTCTCAAGTTAACGTGCGTTTGGATATTTACCAGCAGACCTAACAATCATAGATCATCGTAAATGTTTTGATCGATTGATGATGTGAAACGGCTATAATTTTTTTTAGAAACGACTTATGGTTTGGGAGTCAACACTCAGTTAAAAATACCTTGCCCACCTCTTATGATGATTGCAAAACCCAATATATAAAAACTAAAAGAGTTTACAATCCTTAAAAATCACTAATACTTTTTGGAATTATGTCTCTCAGCATTTGTTCATTTCCGTTTTGGATGTTCAAGTTTTTTTCAAATCCAAACATCAGTTTTCCCACTACCATTTTTCTTGTAAACGAAAAGATAAGTCAAATATGTCACAACAAAATGAAAATTTTCAATTTATGTATTTAAAAAATTGAAAACTATGATAAATGTATGTGAAGAAAATTATTTCACGCACTAAAAATGAACACCAAAGTTTAGTTATGCATGTTCGGGAAATTCCACTAGTACAACCCTAATGGCTTTGTGGAATTTTATAAAAAAGAGATTTCTAATTGATCCTAACATGCTTTACATGTGTTGAATATGCATGCCTGAAACATGTAGAAGATGCAAATGACCTAATCATCCAAAAATATCAAGGAATATAAAAAATTAAATTCTCAAGTTAATGTGCGGTGGGATATTTACTAGAGCCAAACAACCCAATTTTTGCATATTTTACAAAATGCGGTCCTATCAATCATTGATCATCGAAAATGTTTTGATCAATTAATGATATGTAACAGCTATAACTTTATTAGAAATGACTTATGGTTTGGAAGTCAGCACTCCGCTGAAAATGCCTCGACCCCCTCTTCGGATTATTGCCAAACCTAATATATACAAAACAAAAAGAGTTTAGAATACTTAAAAATCACTGATACTTTTTGGAAATATCTTCCGCAGTATTCATGCATTTCCTTTTTGGATGTTCAATATTTTTTCAAATCCAAACTTGAGCTTTGACTCTCCTATTTTTCTCATAAACAAAAAGATAATGCAAATAGATCACAAAAAAATGAAAATTTTAGAGTTTATGTATGCAAAAAATTTAAAACAATAATAAATGTAAGTGAAGAAAATTATTTCACACATTAAAAACGAAGACCATAGTTTTGTTCGCAATGTTTGGTAAATTCCACTAGTATAACCCCTAATGGCTTGGAGGAATTTTATAAGAAAGAGATTTCTAATTGATCCAAACATGTTTTAAATGTGGTCGATATGCATGCCTAAAACATGTTGAAGATGCAAATGACCGAATGATCCAAAAATTTCAAGGAGTAGAAAAAATTAAATTCTCAAGTTAACGTGCGGTAGGATATTTACCAGAGCCAAACAACCCTCTTTTTGCCTATTTTACAAAAAGTGAACCTAACAATTATAGATGATCGAATATGTTTTTATCGATTAATGATGTGTAACGGCTATTATTTTTCCTAGAACAGACTTATGGTTTGGGAGTCAAAACTCAATTAAAAATGCCTCACACCCCCTCTTCCGATGATTGCAAAACCGAATATAAAAAAAAACTAAAAGATTTTAAAATCCTTAAAATTCGAAGATACATTTTAGAATTATCTCTTAGCATTTGTACATTTCCATTTTGGATGTTCAATTATTTTTCAAATCCAAACTTGAGTTTTCCCTCTCCCATTTTTCTCGTAAACAAAAAGATACGGCAAATCGAGCACAAAAAAATGAAAATTTTAGAGTTTATGTATGAAAAATATTGAAAACTATAATAAATGTAAGTGAAAAAAATTATTTCACACACTAAAAATGAACACCAAAGTTTTATTATCCATGTTTTGGAAATTCCACTAGTACAACCCCTAATAACTTGGTGGAACTTTATAAGAAAGAGATTTCTAATTGATCATAACACGTTTTAAATATGGTGGATATGCATGCCTGAAACATGTTGAAGATGCAAATGACCTAACTATCCAAAATTTTCAAAGAGAAGAAAAAGTTAAATTCTCAAGTTTACATGCGGTGGGATATTTACTGGAGCCAAATATTTTACAAAACCCGGACCTAACAATCATAGATCATCATAAATGTTTTGATCGATTAATGATGTGGAATGGTTATAGTTTTTATGAGAAATGACTTATGGTTTGGGAGTCAACACTCAGTTAAAAATGCCTCACCCCCCCTCATCCGATGATTGCAAAACTTAATATATAAAGAACTAAAAGAGTTTAAAATCCTTAAAAATCAAAGATACATTTAGGAATTATCTCTCTCAGCATTTGTCCATTTCCATTTTGGATGTTAATTTTTTTTCAAATTCTAACTTGAGTTTTCACTCTCCCATTTTTCTCGTAAACATAAAGATATGGCAAATAGATCACAACAAAATGAAAATTTTAGAGTTTATGTATGCAGAAAATTGAAAACTATAATAACTGTAAGTGAAGAAAATTATTTCACGCACTAAAAATGAAAAGCAAAATTTTGTTATTCATGTTTGTGAAATTCCACTAGTACAACCCCTAATGGCTTCATGGAATTTTATAAGAAAGTGGTTTCTAATTGATCCTAACATGTTTTAAATGTGGTGGATATGCATGCCTCAAACATTTTGAAGATGGATATGACCTATTGATCCAAAAATTTCAAGTAGTAGAAAAAATTAAATTCTCATGTTAACGTGCGGTGGGATATTTACCAGAGCCAAACAACCCACTTTTTGCCTATTTTACAAAAAGCAGACCTGACAATCAATGATCATCAAAAATGTTTTGGTCGATTAATGACGTGTAATGGCTATAATTTTTATTAGAAATGACTTAAGGTTTGGGAATCAACACTTAGTTAAAAATGCCTCGCCCCTCCTCTTCCAATGATTGAAAACCTAATATATAAAAAACTGAAAGAGTTTACAATCCTAAAAATTCATTAATACTTTTTGGAATTATCTCACTCAGCATTTGGGCATTTCCATTATGCATGTTCAATTGTTTTTCAAATCCAAACTTGAATTTTTACTCTTCGGTTTTTCACGAAAACAAAATGATAACGCAAATAGATCACAACAAAATGAAACTTTTAGAGTTTATGTGTGCAAAAAATTAAAAACTATTATAAATTTAAGTGAAGAAAATTATTTCACGCACTAAAAATGAACACCAAAGTTTTTTTATCCATGTTTGGGAAATTCCACTAGTACAACCCTTATTGGTTGGTGGAATTTTTTAAGAAAGATATTTCTAATTGATCCTAACATGTTTTAAATGTGGTGGATATGCATGCCTGAAACATGTTTAAGATGCAAATGACTTAATAATCCAAAAATTTGAAGGAGCAAAAAAAATAAAATTCTCAAGTTAACGTGCGGTGGGATATTTACTAGAGCCAAACATCCCACTTTTTGCCTATTTTACAAAATGCGGACCTAACAATCATAGATCATCCTAAATGTTTTGATCGATTAATGATGTGTAACGGTTATAATTTTTGTAAGAAATGACTTATGGTTTGGGAGTCAACACTCAGTTAAAAATGCCTCGCCCCCTCTCTTTCGTTGATTCCAAAATCTAATATATAAAAAAGTAAAAGAGTTTACAATCCTTAAAAATCACATAAACTTTTTGGGATTATCTCTCTCAGTATTTTTGCATATCCCTTTGGGATGTTCAATTTTTTTTCTAATCTAAACTTGGGTTCTCACTCTCCTATTTTTCTCGTAAACAAAAAAATAAGACAAATAGATCACATCAAAATGAAAATTTTAGAGTTTATGTACATAAAAAATTTAAAACTATAATAAATGTAAGCGAAGAAAATTATTTCACACACTAAAAATGAACACCAAAGTTTTTTTATCCCTATTTGACGAATTCCACTAGTACAACCCTTAATGGCTTGGTGGTATTTTATAAGAAAGGGATTTCTAATTGATCCAAACATTTTTTAAATGTGGTGGATATGCATGCCTCAAACACGTTGAAGATGCAAATGGCCTAATGATCCCAAATTTTGAAGGAGTAGAAAAAATTAAATTCACAAGTTAAGGTGCGATGGGATATTTACCAGAGCAAAACCACCCACTTTTGGCCTATTTTACAAAAAGCGGACCTAACAATCATAGATCATCGTAAATGTTTTGATCAATTAAAGAAGTATAACGGCTATAATTTTTATGAGAAATAACTTAAGGTTTGGGAGTCAACATTGAGTTAAATACGCTCCCACCCCCCCCCCCCCCCCCCCTTTTCCGATGATTGCAAAACCTAATATATTAAAAAATAAAAGTTTTTAAAATCCTTAAAAATCACAAATACTTTTTGGAATTATCTCTCTCAGCATTTGTGCATTTCTATTTTAGATATTCAATTTTTTTTCAAATCCAAACTTGAGTTTTCCCTTTCTGGTTTTTCTCGTAAACGAAAAGATAAGTCAAATATATCACAACAAAATGAAAATTTTAGAGTTAATGTATGCAAACAATTGAAAAATATAATAAATTTAATTGAAGAAAATTATCTCACGCACTAAAAATGAACACCAAAGTTTTGTTAACCCTGTAAGGGAAATTCCACTAGTACAACCCCTAATATCTTGGTGCAATTTTATAAGAAAGAGATTTGTAATTGAATCCTAACATGTTTTAAATGTGGTGGATATGCATGCCTGAAATATGTTGAAGATGCAAATGACCAAATGATCCAAAAATTTCAACGAATAGAAAAAATTAAATTGCCAAGTTAACATGCAGTGGGAGATTTACCTGTACTAAACAACCCACTTTTTGCCTATTTTACAAAAAGTGGACCTAACAGTCATACATCATCATAAATCTTTTGATCAATTAATGATGTGTAACGGCTAAAATATTTGTTAGAAATGACTGATGGTTTGAGAGTCAACAGTCAGCTAAAAATGCCTCGCCCCCCATTTTTCGATGATTGCAAAACCTAATATATAAAAAAAACTAAAAGAGTTTACAATCCTTAAAAATCACAGATACTTTTGTGAATTATCTCTCTCAGCATTTGTGCATTTCCATTATGGATGTTCAATTTTTTTTCAAATCCAAACTTGAGTTTTCTTTCTCTCATTTTTCTTGTAAACAAAAAGACAAGGCAAAAAGATCACAATAAAATAAAAATTATGCATGCAAAAAATTGAAAACTATAATAAATTTAACTGAAGAAAATTATTTCACTTACTCAAAATGAACACCAAAGTTTTTGTATCCATGTTTGGGATTTCTAATAGTACAACCACTAATAGCTAGGTGGAATTTTATAAGAAAGAGATTTCTAATAAGTCCGAACAAGTTTTAAATGTGGTGGATATGCATGCCTGAAACATGTTAAAGATGCAAATGACCTATTCATCCAAAAATTTCGAGTAGAAAAAATTAAATTCTCAAGTTATCGTGCGGTGAGATATTTACCAGATTCAAACAACCCAACTTTTGCCTATTTTACGAAAAGTGGACCTAACAATCATAGATCATCACAAATGTTTTGAACGATTAATGATGTGTAACGTCTATAATTTTGGTTAATTCCTCGCCACCCCCCACCCCCCCCCCTTCTCTTTTGATGATTGCAAAACCTAATATATAAAAAATTATAAGAGTTTACAATCCTTAAAAATCACAGATAGTTTTTTGAATTATCTTTTTCATCTTTTATGCATTTCCATTTTGGAAGTTCAATTTTTTTTCAAAACCAAAACTTAAGTTTTCACTCTCCCATTTTTCTCGTAAACAAAAATAAGGCAAATAGATCACAACAAAATGAAAATTTTAGAGTTTATGTGTGCAAAAAATTGAAAACTATAATAAATGTAAGTGAAGAAAATTATTTCACGCACTTTAAAGGAACACCAAAGTTTTGTTATCCATGTTTGGGAAATTCCACTAGTACTACCACTAATGGATTGGTGGAATTTTATAAGAAAGAGATTTCTAATTGATCCTAACATGTTTTAAATGTGGTGGATATGCATGTCTCTAATATTTTGTAGATTCAAATGACCTAATGATCCAAAAATTTCAAGGTGTAGAAAAAATTAAATTCTCAAATTAACCTGCGGTGGGATATTTACCAGAGCCAAATAACCCACTTTTTGCCTATTTTACAACAAGCAGACCTAACAATCATAGATCATCGTAAATGTTTTGATCGAATAATATTGTGTAATGGCTACAATTTTTGTGAGAAATGATTTATGGTTTGGGAGTCAACACTCAGTCAAAAATGCCTCCACACCCCACCCCCCTCCCCTCTTCCGATGATTGCAAAATCCAATATAGAAAAAATTAAAAGAGTATACAATCCTGAAAAATCAAAGAACCTTTATGGAATTATCTCTCTGCATTTGTGCATTTCCATTTTGGATGTTCAATTCTTTTTCAAATCCAAACTTGAGTTTTCATTCTCCCATTTTTCTCGTAAACAAAAAGATAAGGCAATTAGATCACAACAAAATGAAATTTTTAGAGTTTATGTACACAAAAAATTAAAAAATAAAATAAATGTAAGCGAAGAAAATTATTTCACTCACCAGAAATGAACACCAAAGTTTTGTCATCCATGTTTGTGAAATTCCACTAGTACAACCCCTAATGGCTTGATAGAATTTTATAAGAAAGCAATTTTTAATTGATCCTAACATGTTTTAAATGTGGTGGATATGCATTCCTGAAACATTTTGAAGATGCATAGGACCTAATGATCCAAAAATTTCAATGAGTAGAAAAAGTTAAATTCTCAAGTTAACGTACGGTGGGATACTTACCAGAGCCAAACTACCAACTTTTTGCCTATTTTAAAAAAAGAGGACCTAACAATCATAGATCATCATAAATGTTTTGGTCTATTAATAACGTGTAACGGCTATAATTTTTATTAGAAATGACTTATGGTTTGGTAATCAACACTCAGTTAAAACTGTCTCCCCACACCCCCCCCCCCCCCCCTCTTACAATGATTGCAAAATCTAATATAAAAAAAAAACTAAAAGAGTTTACAATCCTTAAAATTAAAAGATACTTTTTGGAATTATCTCTCTCAGCATTTGTGCATTTCGATTATAGATGTTCAATTTTTTTTTCAAATTCAAAATTGAATTTTCACTCTCCCATTTTTCTCAAAAACAAAAAGATATAATGCAAATAGATCGCAGAAAAATGAATCTTTCAGAGTTTATGTATGTAAAAAATTGAAAAATATAATAAATGTAAGTGAAGAAAATTATTTTACGCACTAAAAATGAACACCAAAGTTTTGTTATCCAGGTTTGGGAAATTCCACTAGTACCACCCCTATTGGTTGGTGGAATTTTATAAGAAAGATCTTTCTAATTGATCCTAACATGTTTTAAATTTCGTGGATATGCATGCTTGAAACATGTTTAAGATGCAAATGACCTAATGATCCAAAAATTTGGAGTAGAAAAAATTAAATTCTCAAGTTAACATGCTATGGGATATTTACCACAACCAAACAACCCACTTTTTGCCTATTTTACAAAATGCAGACCTAACAATCATAGCTCATCATAAATGTTTTGATTGATTAATGATGTGTAATGACTATAATTATTGTTAGAAATGACTTATGGTTTGGGAGTCAACACTCGGTTAAAAATGCCTCGCCCCCTCTCGTAAACAAAAATATAAGGCAAATACATCACAGCAAAATGAAAATTTTAGAGTTAATGTATGGAAAAAATTGAAAATTATAATAAATGTAAGTGAAGAAAATTATTTCATGCACTAAAAATGAACACCAAAGTTTTGTTATCCATGTTTGGGAAATTCCACTTGTACAACCTCTAATGGCTTGGTGGAATTTTAAAAGAAATAGATTTTTAATTGATCCTAACATGTTTTAAATGTGGTGGATATGCATGTCTGGCACATGTTGAAGATGCAAATGACCTAATGATCCAAAACTTTCAAGGTGTAGAAAAAATTAAATTCTCAAGTTAACGTGCGGTGGGATATTTACGTAAGCCAAATAACCAAATTTTTTCCTATTTTAAAAAAAGGGGACCTAACAATCATTGATCATCGGAAATTTTTTGATCGATTAATGATGTGTAACAACTATAATTTATGTTAGAAATCACTTAAGGTTTCAGAATCAACACTCAGTTAAAAATACCCCGCCCCCCTCTTGCAATGATTGCAAAGCCTAATATATAAAAAACTAAAAGAGTTTACAATCCTTAAAAATAAAAGATACTTTTTGGAATTATCTCTAAGCATTTTTACTTATCCATTTTGGATGTTCAATTATTTTTCAAATCCAAACTTGAGTTTTCTCTCTCCCATTTTTCTCGTAAACAAAAACTTAATGCAAACAAATCACAACAAAATGAAAATTTTAGAGTTTAAGTATGCAAAAAATTGAATACTATAATAATAAATGTAAGTCAAGAAAATTATTTCACGCACTAAAAATCTACACCAAAGTTTTGTTATCTTTGTTTGGGAAATTCCACTAGTACAACCCCTAATGGCTTGGTGGAATTTTATAAGAAAGAGATTTCTAATTGATCCAAACATGTTTTAAATGTGGTGGATTTGCATGCCTGAAACATGTTGAAGAAGAAAATGACCTAATGATCCAAAAATTTCGAGTAGAAAAATTTAAATTCTCAAGTTAACGTGCAGTGGGATATTTACTGGAGCCAAACAACCCACTTTTTGCCTATTTCACAAAAAGCGGACCTAACAATCATAGATCATCGTAAATGTTTTGATCGATTAACGAAGTGTAACAGCTATAATTTTTGTTAGAAATGAGTTATGTTTTGGGAGTCCACACTCAGTTAAAAATGCCTCGCCCTCCCCTCTTTCACCATTTGTGTATTTCCATTTTTGATGTTCAATTTTTTTTCATATCCAAACTTGAGTTTTCTTTCTCCCATTTTTCTTGTAAAAAAAAAAGGCAAATAGATCACAACAAAATGAAAATTTTAGACTTTATGTATGCAAAAAATTGAGAATTATAATAAATGTATGTGAAGAAAATTATTTCATGAACTAAAAACAAACACTAAGGTTTTGGTATCGATGTTTGGGTAATTCCACTAGTAGAACCCCTTGCAGCTTTGTGGAATTTTGTAAGAAAGAGATCTATAATTAATATTAACATTATTTAAATGTGATGGATATGCATGCCTGAAACATGTAGAAGATGCAAATGACCTAATGATCCAAAAATTTCAAGGAGTAAAAAAAATTAAATTCTCAAGTTAACATGCGATGCGACATTTACTAGAGCCAAACCACACACTTTTTGCCTATTTTACAACAAGCGGACCTAACAATCATAGATCATCGTAAATTTTTTTATCGATTAATGAAGTGTAACGACAATAATTTTTTTAGAAATGACTTATGTTTGGGAGTCAACACTCAGTCAGAAATGCCTCACCACCCCTCGTCTACCGATGATTTCAAAACCTAATATATAAAAAACTAAAAGAGTTTACAATCTTTAAAAATGACAAATAGTTTTTGGAATTATCTCTCTCAGCATTTGTGCATTTCCATTTTGGATGTTCAATTTTTTTTTCAAATCCAAACTTGAGTTTTCACTCTCCCATTTTCTCGTAAACAAAAAGATAAGGCAAATAGATCACAACAAAATGAAAATTTAAGAGTTTACGTATGCAAAAAATTGAAAACTATAATAAATGTAAGTGAAGAAAATAATTTCATGCACTAAAAATGAACACCAAAGGTTTGTTATCCATGTTAGAAAAATTCCACTAGTACAACCTGATAGATGCCATATTCTGACATGAGAACTAGGTTAATTATAATAGAATAACCTTTATAATTGTGTTATAGGTGGTTATTTATCGATTTTCAAATGAAATGAGCATTTATTGAATTTGGCATTAATCACTGTCGATATTGCATATTTTTCTCTCCTGAATTATATTTCATTGTTTTTAAGGTTTATTTCTTCCTAAAATGCTTTTTATAGATTCAATTATGGAATTTCAGGAGAATTTTGGTGGAGAAGGAGATATTTACCAAAATGCCCTTAGTCAAATGGAGGTGATTTTTAGGGCAATTCGTTTTAAAACAAATAAGATGGTATTAAAGGAAAAGAGGAGCGTCGAAGGGGGCAGGAGAGCGTCAAGAGAAAATAGAGGGCGTCGACCAAAACAAAGCACCGGAAACAGGGGCAGACCTGAGAGGAGTTTCCCACCGTCGTTCGCCACGCCACTATCTTTCGCCGTGCCACCGTCATCCACCGCCGTCCAGCAATCGAGAACAAACTCAAGGAGAGCTCGAGAGAGTCTCTATCGAGGTGAATTCGACAGTGCTAGTGTCCGCTCGCCAGGCCGAGAGGTGATCTGAGAGGGCTTCTCCGGTACCAATTACGCATTCCGACCATCCTCCAACATCGATTACGTATTTTTGACCATTCCCGGAGCTATTCCGACTCTGACCGAATACTCGGGAGAGCCGGTTAGAGAACTTCATCACTATTTCGTTCTTCGTCGGACGTCACCTCCGTCCGTTGGCTTCTATCCTTCGTCGCCGGCGTCGTCTCTACCTCCAGCCACTCACTCTTGCTACCCGAAGCCATCAATTTCGGGAAATTGCTGCACCCGTGAGAACGAGTTGCTGCCCGAGCGAGAGGAAGGAGAAGGGGAGTAATTCATCATTTTTGAATTTAATTTTTTATATAGTTTGAACTTAGGTTTTGAATGTTTATAGAATCTGATTTGATAATTAATGTTTATTGAATATTTGTTTTCCAGATATTTGATTAAATTAGCTAATTAGGGTAGGATTATAATTGAGGTTGGATTTTGGTATTTTAATCCGATTTCTGTCTTTCACTCTATGCGCCCGAGAGGGGCTAGATGCAAGGATTGAGAAATTGGATCCATGGTTACATGACGCTCGAGAGAGGCAGGAATCACCGTAAAATCCAGAGTTGACGTTTCCTGTTGTGCAAGTAGTTAACCAGATGATTGCTTGATAATTTAGGATATAATTAGTGTTTAGTTCATATTAATTCATCATATTTGGTTAGGCTAGTTGACTGAAGAATACACAAAATTCAGTCCTCCCTATGGATATGACCCTCGATTCCCGCTAAATTACATGAACGATTCGTACCCTTGCGAGGTATTAAAGCCGATGTAATAAAATTCTACATCAAGTTTTTGGCGCCGTTTTCGGGGAGGCACGTATTAAGTGTATTTCTTTGTTCTCCATGGTCTTAGGTTAGATTTATTTTTATTTTATTTTATTTTATTTTATTTTATTTTTTTATTTTTTGCTTTCATAATTTTAGCTTGGTGATTTTGTATGGAATTATTTTTATTTCTTCTAGTTATTTCATATTTTTAGTAGTGAGTTTGTTAGCTTAATTTGATAGTTCATTTTGTTTCTTTTTGTGTTTTTATGCACAGGCGCCGCTCCCTAGGTGGACCATTAGCTCCCTTTGTTGAAGAGGTAGAACATATTTGTAGGAAAACACCCGAAGCCAAGTAAGGAGCTACCATGGCCAATCAGGGCGAACCAGTACAGTTACCTGCAGCAGGTGACCGTAGAGCCCTGAGGGATTATTCTATCCCATCCCACTTCACATCACCTTCTTGCATTATATTGCCACCCACTACTACCGCCAGTTATGAGATGAAACCGGGTGTGATCCAACTCCTCCCTACATTCTATGGGTTGGAGAAGGAGGACCCATATTACCACATCAAGGAATTCTTAGATATTTGTGCAACTTTCAAATTCCAGAATTTCTCAGATGACTCTATCCGGTTAAGACTTTTTCCATTTTCACTTAAGGATAAGGCCAAGTCTTGGCGTAATTCCTAAGAGGTGGGCAGCATTACTTCATGGGACACATTAGTCACAAAATTTTTGTCCAAGTACTTTCCCATTCAGAGAACTACAACCCTCAGAAGAGAAATCTCCAACTTTATGCAGCAGGAGGGTGAACACTTTTATGAGGCTTGGGAGAAATGGAAGGATTTGATCCGTAGGTGTCCGCATCATGGGTTTGAGAAATGGCATTTAGTGCAATACTTTTATCAAAGTCTTACACCCCAGGTTAGATCCATGGTAGATGCAACGAGTGGTGGGAGTGTGATGGGTAAGAGTGCTAGTGAAGCGTGGGATTTTTTTGAAACGTTGAGTGATCAATCTCAGCAATGGGGTTCGTCATTTAATGTTGATAGGAGATCCCACGAAGCTAAAAGAGGGGGTCTCTATGAGGTTAGTGAAACACCTATGCTCATGGCCAAGATTGAGGGGTTGACTAGAAAAATTGATGCCCTTATGGTGTCCAAGAGTTCACCTGCTCCTAACCCATCTACTATCTATGCCATATGCTGTGGTTCATCTCATCCCACACAAATGTGTCCATCTAGTTCATCCTACCCAGAGCTCATTGAAGACTTGAATGCAGTCCAGAATTTTTATAGACCAAACCGGAACGATCCTTTTTCAGAAACATATAATTCGGGTTGGGCTAGGCACCCAAATTTCTCATGGTCTAAGGGCCCACAAGTTGGGGGTCCTCCAGGGTTTACTCAACCCCAAGCTTCGTGCCCACACTTCACTCAACAGCCATTGATTCCACAAAAACCTTCATTTGAGGATACACTCTTCAATTATTCATGCAGAATACACAGTCCTCCATTGCTAAACTTGAAATGCAAGTGAGTCAGTTGACCAGCCACATGAGTGAACAAGCACATAATAGACTCCCTAGTCAAACCATTCCTAACCCCAAAAGCACACATGAGAGTGGGTTGAGTTCCAAACCCCACCATGAGCAAGCCAAAGCCATAATCACCCTTAGGAGTGGTCGTGAGTTGAACAATGGGGTAGGGACCACTAAGTCTAAGGAGTCAAAGGATGACAATGGGGACACATCATTGGGTGAAGAACCTCCAAGTTCTCCACCAACAGCCAAGCAGATCCCTAACCAAGTCCCACTAGCTCCTTATCTGTAGAGGCTATCGGACCCACCAAGGAAAGGAGATAGCATGCATGAAACGTTGGAACTGTTTAGTAAGGTTCACATTAACATTCCACTTCTTGATGCTATTAGGCAAGTCCCTTCCTATGCCCGATTTTTGAAAGACCTTTGTACACAGAAGAGAAAACAACATGTTAACAAAAAGGTCTTTCTTACTGAGGATGTAAGCTCAATTCTGAAGCACAACACTCCTCCTAAAGTTAAAGATCCTGGATGTCCCGCAATTTCATGTGTCATTGGTGAACATACCATCCAGAGAGCTCTTCTTGACTTAGGGGCAAGTGTGAATTTGATTCCTTTCTTTGTGTACTAGCAATTAGGTTTGGGGGAATTGAAGCCTACTCCCATCACACTTCAACTAGCTGACCGTTCTGTCAAGATACCACGAGGAATAGTTGAAGATGTTTTGATAAAAGTGGACAAATTTCTGTTCCCGGTTGATTTCATTGTTCTTGATACAGAACCAGTAATCAATGTGACCAACCAAATTCCTGTCCTCCTAGGACGTCCCTTCTTAGCCACATCTAATGCTATCATTCATTGTAAAAGTGGTGAGTTGGAGTTGTCTTTTAGAAATTTTAAGGTCTCATTGAATGTATTTAATGTCGGGCACCACCCACTTGAGTCTAATGATCTGAGTCCTGCATTTAAGATAGAAACTTTTATGCTTGATGACGAATCCACTCTTGAATCTTTTGAGTCTTGCATAACATATTTAGACATGGACTATTTTGATGAGGAAACATATTTTCGAGAGGTTGATTCTTTACGCAATTTTGTACCTCTGTTGGAGGAAGCTTATGAGGTTATCACAATTGATCATCCACAGGATCTTCATCTTGACTTGGACAAACCTCTTGAACCTTCCAATCTAGATCTTAAGCCACTTCCTCCCACGTTGAAGTATGCATTTTTGGGGCCCATGAAATCATTACCAGTCATTATTTCCTCTGATTTAAGTACTGAGCAGGAGGAACAATTGACTGAAGTTTTACAAGCACACAGAGAGGCATTGGGGTGGACTCTTGATGCCTTAAAAGGGATTAGCCCCTCCATATGCATGCATCGTATTCATTTGGAGGAGGGGACTAAAGCCTCACGTGAGATGCAACGTAGGTTAAATCCCCATATGCTGGAGGTTGTGAGAGAATAAGTCATCAGGTTGCTTGTGATAGGAATCATTTACCCTATTTCCGATAACACCTGGGTGAGTCCAATTCAAGTTGTCCCTAAGAAAAGGGGGATAACGATAATGAAAAATGAAAGTGGTGAATTGATTCCCACAAGAACTACCACCAAGTGGCGTGTTTGCATTGACTATAGAAAACTTAATTCCGCCACTAGGAAGGATCACTTCCCACTACCTTTCATTGATCAGGTACTTGAGCGATTGGCCGGCCATAATTTTTATTGCTTCTTAGATGGATACTCCGGCTACAATCAAATTCCCATTGCTCTAGAAGACCAGGAAAAGACCACATTCACGTGTCTGTTTGGCACCTATGCTTAGAGACGCATGGTTTTTGGTTTATGCAATGCGCCCGCCACTTTCCAATGGTGCATGATGAGTATCTTTTTCGACATGATTGGTGACTTTTTAGAGGTCTTTATGGATGAATTTTCTATGTTTGGCTCTAGTTTTGATACATGTCTGCACAATCTTTCACTCGTATTGTCCCGTTGCATTAAGTCCAATCTAGTCTTGAATTGGGAGAAATGCCACTTCATGGTAAAAGAAGGAATTGTTTTAGGACATGTAGTGTCTGAGCGGGGTGTAGAAGTGGACAAAACCAAGGTTGACCTAATTGCCAATCTGCCACCAGCTACTTATGTGAAGGGGGTGCATTCTTTCCTTGGCCATGCTGGGTTCTATAGGCGTTTTATTAATGACTTTAGAAAAATTTCTCGTCCTTTGACGAATTTGCTTGCTCAAGATGTTGTTTTAGCTTTTGATGATGCCTGTATTCATGCTTTTGAGACACTGAAGAAATGTTTGTCCACTGCATCCATTGTCCAACCCCCTACTTGGTCTTTGCCTTTTGAGTTGATGTGTGATGCCTTTGACTATGCATTGGGGGCTGTTTTGGGGCAAAAGATGGATAAAATGCCCTATGTCATTCAGTATGCTAGCCGCACTCTTCATGATGCTCAATTGAATTACACTACCACTGAGGAGTTGCTATCTGTTGTGTTTGCCTTGAAAAAATTCAGATCATATCTGTTAGGGTCAAAGGTTATAGTGTTCACTGATCATTCTGCTTTGAAGTACTTATTATCCATCAAGGACACTAAACCTCGCTTGATTAGATGGATCTTGCAATTGCAAGAATATGACCTTGAGATTTGAGATAAGAAGGGTTGTGAGAATGTTGTTGCTGATCATCTATCTAGGATCTGTGTAGCACCTCAGGAAGGATTCCTTCCTTTAAATGATTCCTTCCCTGATCAACAACTTCTCCAAGTATCCCAGTTGCCTTGGTTTGCTGACATAGTCAACTATCTTGTAACTCATAAGATTCCTGATTATTGGAGTAAACAAGATCGGTTGAAATTCTTTTCCCAAGTCATACATTTTTTTTGGGATGACCCTTATTTGTTCAAGGTGTGTTCTGACCAAGTCATTAGGCGTTGTGTACATGAGCAAGACTTTGCCAACATTCTTGAATTTTGTCATTCCCACGCATGTGGTGGACATTTTGGTGCTAGAAAGACCATGGCTAAAGTCTTGCAATGTGGTTTCTATTGGCCTTCATTATTTAGAGATACCCATGAGTTTTGTCAGGTGTGTGATAAATGCCAACGAACTGGTTGTTTGTCTAGGAAGAACATGATGCCTCTTAACCCCATTCTTATTGTTGAATTATTTGATGTGTGGGGTATTGACTTCATGGGTCCTTTTCCTGTCTCGATCGGCTATCAATACATCCTTGTTGCTGTTGAATATATCTCTAAATGGATTGAAGCTATTGGATGTAAGACAAACGATCACAAAGTGGTGGTAAAGTTTTTAAAAGAAAATATCTTTAATCGGTTTGGTACCCCGAGAGCGATCATCAGTGATGGGGGATCTCATTTTTGTAACAGAGCATTTGAGACCTTATTGAAGAAATATTCCATCACTCATCGGGTGTCCACTCCGTACCACCCACAAACTTGAGGTCAAGTGGAAATCTCTAATAGGGAGATCAAACGGATTATGGGGAAGTCGGTTCGCTTTGATAGGAAAGATTGGTCCACTCAATTGGACGATGCTTTATAGGCCTATCAAACCGCTTATAAGACTCCTATTGGGATGTCTACATTTCGCCTAGTGTTCGGCAAAGCATGTCATCTACCTGTTGAGCTTGAGCATAGAGCTTATTGGGCCATTAAGGCTTTGAATTTTGATTTAACTCTAGTGGGTGAGGAGAGAAAATTGCAATTGAATGAGTTGGAGGAGATACGTCATGATGCTTATGAGAATGCCAAATTGTATAAGGAGCGAACAAAGCTTTTACATGATAAATCAATTTTTTGCAAGTCTTTTACTGTTGGGCA
>NW_027182087.1:0-24652 GCF_029961685.1 Aristolochia californica | reverse complement strand
GAAAACTCAAGTTTTGATTTAAGAAAAAAGTATACATCTAAAATGGAAATTCACACTGAACAAATGTAGAGAGAGATAATTCCAACAAGTGTCAGTAATATTTTGGGATTTTAAACTCTTCTTAGTTTTTATATATCGAGTTCTACTATAATTAGAAAAAGGGGGAGGCGGGGGATTTTTAACTGAGTGTTGACTCCCAATCCATAAGTCATTCCTTACAAAAATATAGCCCATTACGCATGATAAATCACTTTACAATCATCTACGATCGTTAGGTCAGCTTTTTGTAAATGGGCAAAATAATGGCTCGTTTGACTCTGGCTAAAATTCCATTGCACTATAACTTGAGCATTTAATGTTATTCTCTTTAAAAGGTTTGGATCCATAGGTCATTGGCCTCTTTACCATGTGTAGAAAAATTTCTTTCATATTAATATCCAAGTATTAGGGTTGAACTAGTTGAATTTTCCAAACTTGGATAACAAAACTTTTGTGTTCATTTCTCGTCTGTGAATAATTTTTTTTTACTTACTTTTGTTCATTGATTTAAATTCTTTCCATACATAAATTCTAAAATTTTCATTTTGTTGTGATCTATTTGCCTTTTATCTCTTTTTTTTGTTTACGAGATGAAACGAAAGTGAAACTGAAGTTTTGATTTAAGAAAAAAGTATACATCTAAAATGGAAATGCAAAATGAAAAAAAGTAGAGTGAGATAATTCCAAAAAGTTTATGTAATTTTTAGGGATTGTAAAAACTTTTTAATTTTTATATATTAGGTTCTGCAATCGTTGAGAAAAGGGGGAGGTGGGGGATTTTAAATTGAGTGTTGACCCCAATCCATAAGTCATTCCTTAAAAAATTATTACCTATAACGCAGGATAAATCACTTTACAATCATCTATGATCGTTAGGTAAGCTTTTTGTAAATGGGCAAAATAATGGCTTGTTTGACTCAGGCAAATATCCCATAGCACGTTCACTTGAGAATTTAATGTTATTCTCTTTAAAAGGTTTGGATCCATATGTCATTTGCATCTTTAACATGTTTCAAGCAAGCATATCCATTTTTAAAAACATCTATAGAAAAGTCTCTTTCTTATAAAATTCTGAGCTATTAGGGTTGATGTAGTAGAATTTCCCAAACATGGATATCAAAACTTTTGCGTTCATTTGTGGTGTGTGAATAATTTTCCTTTACTTACATTTGTTTATTTCTTTAAATTCTTTCCATACATAAACTCTAAAATTTTTATTTTATTGTTATCTATTTGCTTTTAATTAGGGTTGATGTAGTAGAATTTCCCAAACATGGATATCAAAACTTTTGTGTTCATTTGTGGTGTGTGAATAATTTTCCTTTACTTACATTTGTTTATTTCTTTAAATTCTTTCCATACATAAACTCTAAAATTTTTATTTTGTTGTTATCTATTTGCTTTTAATCTCTTTTTTAGTTTACGAGATGAAGGGAAAGCAAAAACTCTAGAGTTTATTTAAGAAAAAAGAATACATAAAAAATGGAAATGCGCAATGCACAAATCTAGAGAGAGATAATTGCAAAAAGTGTCTGTAATTTTTAGGGATTCTAGTCTCTTTTAAGTTTTATATATCAGGTTCTGCAATCGTTGGGAAAAGCGGGAGGCGGGGATTTTTAACTCAGTATTGACTCCCAATCCTTAAGCCATTCCTTACAAAAATATAGCCCCTTACTTGTGATAAATCAATTTATAATCATCTATGATCGTTAGGTAAAGTTTTTGTAAATGGGCAAAATAATGGCTTGTTTGGCTCGGGCAAATATCCCACCGCACGTACACTTGAGAATTTAATGTTATTCTCTTTAAAAGGTTTGGATCCATAGGTCATTTGAATCTTTAACATGTTTCAAGCATGCATATACATTTTTTAAAACATGTGGAAAAATATCTCTTTCTTATAAAATTCCTAGCTATTAGGGTTAAACTAGTGGTATTTCCAAAACATGGATAACAAAACTTTTGTGTTCATTTGTGGTGTGTGAATAAAGTTTCTCTACTTACATTTATTTATTGCTTTAAATTCTTTCCACACATAAACTCTAAAATTTTCATTTTGTTGTGATCTATTTGCCTTTTATCTCTTTTTTTTTGTAAATGAGATGTAGGGAAAGTGAAAACTCAAGTTTTGATTGAAGAAAAAAGTATACATCTAAAATGGAAATGCACAATGGCCAAATGCAGCGAGAGATAATTCCAAAAAGTGTCTGTAATGTTTAGGAATTGTAAACTGTTTTTAGTTTTTATATATCAGGTTCTGTAATCGTCGTGAAAAGGGGGAGGCGGGGGATTTTTAACTGAGTGTTGACTCCCAATCCAAAAGTAATTCCTTCCAAAAATATCGCCCGTTACGGATGATAAATCAATTTACAATCATCTATGATCGTTAGGTCAACTTTTTGTAAATGGGCAAAATCAAGCGTGCATATCCATTATTTAAAACATCTGGATAAAAAAAATTCAAGCGTGCATATCCATTATTTAAAACATCTGGATAAAAAAAATTTCTTATAAAATTCCTAGCTATTAGGGTTAAAGTTGTGGAATTTCCCAAAATTGGATAACAAAAATTTTGTGTTCATATGTGGTGTGTGAATAAATTTTCTTTACTTACATTTTTTTATTGCTATAAATTCTTTCCACACATAAAGTCTAAAATTTTCTTTTTGTTGTGATCTTTTTAGCCTTTTATCTATTTTTTTTGTTTACGAGATGAAGGGAAAGTGAAAACTAAAGTTTTGATTTAAGAAAAAAGTATACATCTAAAAAGGAAATGCACAATGCACAAATGTAGAGAGAGATAATTCCAATAAGTTTCGGTAATTTTTAGGGATTTTAAACTCTTTTTAGGTTTTATATATCAGGTTCTACAATCGTTGGGAAATGGGGGAGGGGATTTCTAACTGAGTGTTGACTCCCAATCCATAAGTCATTCCTTAAAAAAAAATAGCCTGTTACGAATGATAAATCACTTTACAATCATCTATCATCATTTTGTCAGCATTTGGTAAATGGGCAAAATAATGGATGGTTGGACTCGGGTAAATATCCCATCGCACGTGGACTTGAGAATTTAATTCTATTCTCTTTAAAAGGTTTGTATCCATAGGTCATTTTCATCTTGAACATGTTTCTAACATGCATATTCATTTTTCAAAACATGTGGAGAAAAATCTTTTCCTTATAAAAATCTGAGCTATGAGGGTTGATGTAGTGGAATTTCAAAAACTAGGATAACAAAACTTTTGTGTTCATTTGTCATGTGTGAAAAAAATTTCTTTACTTACATTTGTTTAGTGCATTAAATAATTTCCATACAAAAACTCTAAAATTTTAATTATGTTGTGATCTATTTGCCTTTTATCTCTTTTTTTTGTTTACGAGAAGAAGGGAAATTGAAAACACTAGTTTTGATTTAAAAAAAAAAGTATAAATCTAAAATGGAAAAGCACAATGCACAAATGTAGAGAGAGATACGTCCAAAAAGTGACTGTAATTTTTAGAGATTGTAAACTCTTTTAAGTTTTTATATATCATGTTCTGCAATCATCGAGAAAAGGGTTAGGCGGGGGATTTTTAACTCAGTGTTGACTCCTAATCCATAAGTCATTCCGTACAAAATATAGACCGTTACACATGATAAATCACTTTACAATCATCTATGAACGTTAGGTCAGCTTTTTGTGAATGGGCAAAATAATGGATTGTTTTACTCAGGTAAAAATCCCAATGCAAGTTCACTTGAAAATTTAATGATATTCTCTTTAAAAGGTTTGGATCCATAGGTCATTTCCATCTTTAACATGTTTCAAGCATTCATGTCCATTTTTTAAAACATGTGTAGAAAAATCTCTTTCTTATAAATTCCGAGCTATTAGGGTTGAAAAAGTTGAATTTCCAAAACTTGAATAACAACACTTTTGTGTTCATTTGTGGTGTGTGAATAAATTTTCTTTACTTACATTTTCTTATTACATAAAATTCTTTCCATACATAAACTCTAAAATTTTAATTTGGTTGTGATCTATTAGCCTTTTATCTCTTTTTTTTGTTTCAGAGAGGAAGGGCAAGTGAAAACTCTAGTTTTGTTTTAAGAAAAAAATATACATCTAAAATGGAAATGCACAATGCACAAATGTAGAGCGAGATAATTCCAAAAAATGTCTTGAATTTTTAGGGATTGTAAATTCTTTTTATTTTTTATACATCAGGTTCTGCAATCGTCGAGAAAAGGGAGAGGCGGGGGATTTTTAACTGAGTGTTCACTCCTAATCCATAAGTCATTCCTTACAAAAATATAGCCCGTTACACATGATAAATCACTTTACAATCATCTATGATTGTTAGGTCATCTTTTTGTAAATGGGCAAAATATTGGCTTGATTGACTCGGGTAAATATCCCACTGCACGTACACTTGACATTTTAATGTTATTCTTTGTAAAAGGTTTGGATCCAAAGGTCATTTGCATCTTTAACATGTTTATAGCATGCATATCCATTTTTTAAAACAAGTGGAGAAAAATCTCTTTCTTATAAAATTCTAAACTATTAGGGTTGAACTAGTGGAATTTCACAAACTTGGATAACAAAACTTTTGTGTTCATTTGTGGTGTGTGAATATATTTTCTTTACTTACATTTTTTTATTGCTTTAAATTCTTTCCACACATAAACACCAAAATTTTCATTTGGTTGTGATCTATTTGCCTTTTATCTCTTGTTTTTGTTTACGAGAGGAAGGGCAAGTGAAAACTCTAGTTTTGTTTTAAGAAAAAAGTATACATCTAAAATGGAAATACACAATGCAAAAATGTAGAGAGAGATAATTCCAAAAAATGCCTTGAATTTTTTGGGAATGTAAATTCTTTTTGTTTTTTATATATCATGTTCTGCAATCGTCGGGAAAAGGGAGAGGCGGGGGATTTTTAACTGAGTCTTCACTTCTAATCCATAAGTCATTCCTTACAAAAATATAGCCCATTACGCATGGTAAATCACTTTACATTCATCTATGATTGTTAGGTCAACTTTTTTAATATGGGCAAAATATTGGCTTGTTTGACTCGGGTAAATATCCCACTGCACGTACACTTGAGAATTTAATGTTATTCTTTATAAAAGGTTTAGATCCATAGGTCATTTGGATCTTTAACATGTTTCAAGCATGCATATCCCTTTTTTAAAACATGTGGAAAAAAATCTCTTTCTTATAAAATTATGAGCTATTAGGGTTGAACTAGTGCAATTTCACAAACTTGGATAACAAAACTTTTGTATTCATTTGTGGTGTGTGAATATATTTTCTTTACTTACATTTTTTTATTGCTTTAAATTCTTTCCACACATAAACACCAAAATTTTCATTTTGTAGTTATCTATACGCCTTTTATCTTTTTTTTTTGTATATGAGATGTTTGGAAAGTGAAAACTCAAGTTTTTATTTATGAAAAAATTATACATCTAAATTGGAAATGCACAATGCACAAATATAAAGAGAGATAATTCCTATAAGTTTTGGTAATTTTTAGGGATTTTAAAATCTTTTTAGTTTTTATATATCAGGTTCTGCAATCGTTGGGAAAAGGGGGAGGAGGGGATTTTTAACTGAGTGTTGACTCCCAATCCATAAGTTATTCCTTAAAAAAATATAGCACGCTATGAATGATAAATAACTTTACAATCATCTATCATCATTTTTTCAACTTTTGGTAAGTGGGCAAAATAATGGATGGTTGGACACGGGTAAATATCCCATCGCATGTGGACTTGTGAATTTAATGTTATTCTCTTTAAAAGTTTTGGATCCATTGTTAATTTGCATCTTGAACATGTTTCAAGTATGCATATTTATTTTTTAAAACATGTGTAGGAAAATATTTTCCTTATAAAATTCCGAGCTATGAGGGTTGATGTAGTGGAATTTCAAAAACTAGGATAACAAAACTTTTGTGTTCATTTGTGGTGTGTGAAAAAAATTTATTTAACTACATTTGTTTAGTGCTTTAAATTATTTCCATACAAAAACTCAAAAATTTTCATTTTGTTCTATTCTATTTGCCTTTTATCTCATTTTTTTGTTTACGACAAGAAGGGAAAGTGAAAACACTAGTTTTGATTTAAGAAAAAAGTATATATCTAAAATCGAAATGCACAATGCACAAATGTAGACAGAGATACGTCCAACAAGTGACTATAATTTTTAAAGATTCAAAACTCTTTATTGTTTTTATATATCTTGTTCTACAATCGTCGAGAAAAGGGGGAGGCGAGGGATTTTTAACTGAGTGTTGACTCCCAATCCATAAGTCATTCTGTACAAAAATATAGCCCTTTACGCATGATAAATCACTTTACAATCACCTATGAACGTTTGGTCAGCTTTTTGTGAATGGACAAAATAATGGCTTGTTTTACTTGGGTAAAAATCCCCCCGCAAGTTCACATGAGAATTTAATGTTATTCTCTTTAAAAGTTTTGGATCCATAGGTCATTTGCATCTTTAACATGTTTCAAGTATTCATGTCCATTTTTTAGAACATGTGTAGAAAAATCTCTTTCTTATAAAATTCTGAGCTATTAGAATTTCCAAAACTTGGATAACAAAACTTTTGTGTTCATTTCTGGTGTGTGAATAAATTTTATTTACTTACATTTTTTATTTCTTAAAATTAAATTTTTTCCATACATAAACCCTAAAATTTTCATTTTGTTGTGATCTATTTGCCTTTTATCTCTTTTTTTTGTTTACGAGAGGAAGGGCAAGTGAAAAATCTAGTTTATTTTTAAGAAAAAAGTATACATCTAAAATGGAAATGCACATTGCACAAATGTAGAGAGAGATAATTCCAAAAAGCATCTTGAATTTTTAGGGATTGTAAATTCTTTTTATTTTTTATATATCAGGTTCTGCAATCGTCGGGAAAAGGGAGATGCGGGGGATTTTTAATTGAGTGTTCACTCCTAATGCATGAGTCATTCGTTACAAAAATATAGCCCGTTATGCATGATAAATCACTTTACAATCATCTATGATTGTTAGGTCAACTTTTTGTAAATGGGCAAAATATTGGCTTGTTTGACTCGGGTAAATATCCCACCGCACGTACACTTGAGAATTTAATGTTATTCTTTATAAAAGCTTTGGATAAATAGGTCATTTGCATCTTGAACATGTTTCAAGCATGCATATCCATTTTTTAAAACATGTGGAGAAAAAGCTCTTTCTTATAAAATTCTGAACTATTAGGGTTGAACTAGTGGAATTTCACAAACTTGGATAACAAAACTTTTGTGTTCATTTGTGGTGTGGGAATATATTTTCTTTACTTACATTTTTATTGCTTTAAATTCTTTCGACACATAAACTCTAAAATTTTCATTTTGTTGTGATCTATTTGCCTTTTATCTTTTTTTTTTTTCTGTATATGAGATGTTGGGAAAGTGAAAACTCATGTTTTGATTTAAGAAAAAATTATACATCTAAAATGTAAATGCACAATGCACAAATGTAGAGAGAGATAATTCCAATAAGTTTTGGTAATTTTTAGGGATTTTAAAATCTTTTTAGTTTTTATATATCAGGTTCTGCAATCATTGGGAGAAGGGGGAGGAGGGGACTTTTAACTGAGTGTTGACTCCCAATCCATAAGTCATTCCTTAAAAAAATATAACCCGTTATGAATGATAAATCACTTTACATTCATCTATCATCATTTTGTCAGCTTTTGGTAAGTTGGCAAAATAATGGATGGTTGGACTCGGTAAATATCCCACCGCACGTGGACTTGAGAATTTATTGTTATTCTCTTTAAAAGTTTTAGATCCATAAGTCATTTGCATCTTGAACATGTTTCAAGCATGCATATTCATTTTTTAAAACATGTGTAGAAAAATCTTTTCCTTATAAAATTCCGAGCTATGAGGGTTGATGTAGTGCAATTTCAAATACTAGGATAACAAAACTTTTGTGTTCATTTGTGGTGTGTCAAAATTTTTTATTTAATTACATTTTTGTAGTGCTTTAAATTATTTCCATACAAAAACTCTAAAATTTTCATTTTGTTGTGATCTATTTGCCTTTTATCTCTTTTTTTTGTTTACGAGAAGAAGGGAAAGTGAAAACACTAGTTTTGATTTAATAAAAAAGTATATATCTAAAATGGAAATGCACAATGCACAAATGTAGAGAGAGATACTTCCAACAAGTGACTGTAATTTTTAGAGATTGTAAACTCTTTTTAGTTTTTATGTATCATGTTCTGCAATCGTCGAGAAAAGGGGGCGACGGGGGATTTTTAACTGAGTGTTGACTCCCAATCCATAAGTCATTCTGTACAAAAATATAGCCCGTTATGCATGATAAATCACTTTACAATCATCTATGAACGTTAGGTCAGCTTTTTGTGAATGGGCAAAATATTGGCTTGTTTTACTCGGGTACAAATCCCCCCGCAAGTTCACTTGAGAATTTAATGTTATTCTCTTTAAAAGTTTTGGATCCATAGGTCATTTGCATCTTTAACATGTTTCAAGTATTCATGTCTATTTTTTAAAACATGTGTAGAAAAATCTCTTTCTTATAAAATTCCTAGCTATTAGGGTTGAACAAGTTGAATTTCCAAAACTTGGATAACAAAACTTTTGTGTTCATTTGTGGTGTGTGAATAAATTTTCTTTACTTACATTTGCTTATTGCTTAAAATTCTTTCCATACATGAACTCTAAATTTTCATTTTGTTGTGATCTATTTGAGTTTTATCTCTTTTTTTTGTTTACGAGAGGAAGATCAGGTGAAAACTCAAGTTTTGTTTTAAGAAAAAAGTATACATCTAAAATGGAAATGCACAATGCACAAATGTAGAGAGAGATAATTCCAAAAAACGTCTTGAACTTTTAGGGATTTTAAATTATTTTTATTTTTTATATATCAGTTCTGCAATCATCGAGAAAAGGGAGAGGCGAGGGATTTTTAACTGAGTGTTCACTCCAAATCCATAAGTCATTCCATACAAAAATAAAGCCCGTTATGCATGATAAATCACTTTAAAATCATCTATGATTGTTAGGTCAGCTTTTTGTAAATGGGCAAAATATTGGCTTATTTGACTCGGGTAAATATCCCACCAGATGTACGCTTGAGAATTTAATGTTATTCTTTATAAAATTTTTGGATCCATAGGTCATTTGCATCTTTAACATGTTTCAAGAATGTATATCCATTGTTTAAAACATGTGGAGAAAAAATTCTTTCTTATAAAATTCTGAGCTATGAGGGTTGAAGTAGTGGAATTTCACAAACTTGGATAACAAAACTTTTGTGTTCATTTGTGGTGTGTGCATAAATTTTCTTTACTTACATTTGCTTATTTCTTAAAATTCTTTCCACACATAAACTCTAAAATTTTCATTTTGTTGTGATCTATTTGCCTTTTATCTCTTTTTTTTGTTTATGAGATGTTGGGAAAGTGAAAACTCAAGTTTTGATTTAAGAAAAAATTATACATCTAAAATGGAAATGCATAATGCACAAATGTAGAGAGAGATAATTCCGACAAGCGTCTTGAATTTTTTGGGATTGTAAATTCTTTTTATTTTTAATATATCAGATATTTCAATCGTCGGGAAAAAGGAGAGGCGGGGGATTTTTAACTGAGTGTTCACTCCTAATCCATAAGTCATTCATTAAAAAATTATAGCCCGTTACGCATGATAAATCACTTTACAATCATCTATGATTGTTAGGTGAGCTTTTTGTAAATGGGTAAAATATTGACTTGTTTGACTCGGGTAAATATCCCACCGCACGTATACTTGAGAATTTAATGTTATTCTTTATAAAAGCTTTGGATCCATAGGTCATTTGCATCTTTAACATGTTTCAAGCATGCATATCCATTTTTTAAAACATGTGGAGAAAAATCTCTTTCTAATAAAATTATGAGCTTCTAGGGTTGAACTAGTTGAATTTCAAAAATTTGGATAACAAAACTTTTGTGTTCATTTGTGGTGTGTGAATATATTTTATTTAATTACATTTGTTTATTTCTTTAAATTCTTTCCATACCTAAACTGTAAAATTTTCATTTTGTTGTGATCTATTTGTCTTTTAACGCTTTTTTTTTGTATATGAGTTTTGGGAAAGTGAAAACTCAAGTTTTGATTTAAGAAAAAATTATACATCTAAAATGGAAATTCACAATGCACAAATGTAGAGAGAGATAATTCCAATAAGTTTCGGTAATTTTTAGAGATTTTAAACTCTTTTTAGTTTTTATATATCAGGTTCTGCAATCGTTGGGAAAAGGGGGAGGAGGGGATTTTTAACTGAGTGTTGACTCCCAATCCATCAGTCATTTCTTAAAAAAATATAGCCCGTTATGAATGATAAATCACTTTACAATCATCTATTATCATTTTGTCAGCTTTTGGTAAGTGGGCAAAATAATTGATGGTTGGAGTCGGGTAAATATCCCACCGCATGTTCACTTGAGAATTTAATTTTTTTCTCTTTAAAAGGTTTGGATCCATAGGTCATTTGCATCTTTAACATGTGTAGAAAAATCTAGGGTTGAACTAGTTATATTTCTCAAACTTGGATAACAAAACTTTTGTGCTCATTTCTGGTGTGTGAATAAATTTTCTTAACTGACATTTTTTTTTACTTTAAATTCTTTCCATACATAAACTCTCAAATTTTCATTTTGTTGTGATTTCTTTGCCTTTTATCTCTTTTTTTTTTTGTTTATGAGATGAAGGGAAATTGAAAACTCAGGGTTTGATTTAAAAAAAAAGTTTACATCTAAAATGGAAATGCACAATGCACAAATGTGGACAGAGATAATTCCAAAAAGTGTTTGTAATATTTAAGGATTGTAATCTCTTTGTAGTTTTTATATATCAGGTTCAGCAATCGTTGAGAAAAGGGGGAGGCGGGAGATTTTTAAATTAATGTTGACTTCCAATCCATAAGTCATTCCTTTGAAAAATATAGCCTGTTTCGCATGATAAATCATTTTACAATCATCTTTGATCGTTTGGTCAGCTTTTTGGAAATGGGCAAAATAATGGCTTGTTTGACTCGTGTAAATATCCCACCGCACGTTCACTCCAGAATTTAATGTTATTCTTAGAAGGTTTGGATCCATAGGTGATTTGCATCTTTAACATGTTTCAAGCATGCATATCCATTTTTTAAAACATGTGTAGAAAAATCTCTTTCTTATAGAATTCCGAGCTATTAGGGTTGAACTAGTGGAATTTCCCAAACTAGGATAACAAAACTTGTGTTCATTTGTGGTGTGCGAATAAATTTTATTTAATTGCATTTGTTTGTTGCTTTAAATTCTTTCCATACATAAACTATAAAATTTTCATTTTGTTGTGACGTTTAACCTTTTATGTCTTTTTTTGCTGACGAGATGAAGTGAAAGTGAAAACTCAAGTTCTAATTTGATAAAAAAGTATACATCTAAAAAGGAAATGCACAATGCACAAATGTAGAGATTGATAATTCCAAAAAGTGTCTATAATTTTTAGGGATTTTAAACTCTTTTTGTTTTTTATATATCTGGTTCTGCAATCATCAGGAAAATGGGGGAGGTGAGGGATTTTTAACTGAGTGTTGACTCCCAATCCATAAGTCATTCCTTACAAAAATATAGCCCGTTACGCATGATAAATCACTTTACAATCATCTAAGATCGTTAGGTCAGCTTTTTTTAAATGTGCAAAATAATGGCTTGTTTGACTCGGGTAAATATCCCACCGCACGTTCACTTGAGAATTTAATGTTATTCTCTTTAAAAGGTTAGGATCTATTGGTCATTTGTATCTTTAACATGTTTCATGCATGCATATCCATTTTTTAAAACATATGTAGAAATATCTCTTTCTTATAAAATTCCGAGCTATTAGGTTGAACTAGTGGAATTTTCCAAACATGGATAACAAAACTTTTGTGTTTATCTGTGGTGTGTGAATAAATTTTATTTACTTATATTTGTTTATTACTTTAAATTCTTTCCATACATAAACTTAAAAATTTTCATTTTACTGTGATCTATTAGCCTTTTATCTCTTTTTTTGTTTACGAGATGAAGGGAAAGCGAAAAGTCAAGTTTTGGTTTAAGAAAAAAGTATACGTCTAAAATGGAAATGCACAATGCACAAATGTAGAGAGAGATAATTCCAAAACTTGTCTATAATATTCAAGGATTGTAAACTCTTTTTACTTTTTATACATCAAGTTATGCAATCATCGATAAAAGGGGGAGGCGGGGGATTTTTAACTAAGTGTTGGCTCCCAATCCATAAGTCTTTCCTTACAAATTATATAGCCCGTTACGCATGATAAATCACTTTATAATCATCTATGATCGGTAGGTCAGTTTTTTGTAAATGGGCAAAATAATGGCTTGTTTGACCCAGGTAAATATCCCACCGCACGTTCACTTGAGAATTTAATATTATTCTATTTAAAAGGTTTCGATCCATCGGTCATTTACATCTTTAACATGATTCAAGCATGCATATCCATTTTTTAAAACATGTGTAGAAAAATCTCTTTCTTAAAAAGTTCCAAGCAATTAGGGTTGGACTAGTGGAATTTACCAAACTTGGATAACAAAACTTTTGTGTTCATTTGTGGTGCGTGAATAAATTTTCTTTACTTACATATGTTTATTGCTTTAAATTCTTTCCATACATAGAATCTAAAATTTTAATTTTGTTGTGATCTATTTGCCTTTTATCTCTTTTTTTCTTTCCGAGATGAGGGAAAGTGAAAACTCAAATTTTGATTTAAGAAAAAAGTATACATCTAAAATGGAAATGCACAATCCCCAAATGTACAAAGAGTTATTCCAAAAAGTGTCTGTAATTTTTAGGGATTGTAAACTCTTTTTATTTTTTATATTCTAGGTTCTGCAATAGTCGGTAAAAAGGGGGAGGCAGAGGATTTCTAACTAAGTGTTGACTTCGAATCCATAAGTCATTCCTTAAAAAAATATAGCCCGTTACGCATGATAAATCACTGTACAATAATCTATGATCGTTAGGTCAGCTTTTGTAAATGGACAAAATAACGGCACGATTGACTCAGGTAACTATCCCACTGCACGTTCACTGTATAATTTAATGTTATTCTCTTTAAAAGGTTTGGATGTATAGGTCATTTGCATCTTTAACATGTTTCAAGCATGCATATCCATTTTTTAAAACATGTGTAGAAAAATATTTTTCTTATAAAATTTTGAGCTATTAGGGTTGAACTAGTGGAATTTCTCAAACTTGGATAACAAAACTTTTCTGTACATTTGTGGTGTGTGAATAAATTTTATTTACTTACATTTGTTTATTGCTATAAATTCTTTCCATACATAAACTCTAAAATTTTCATTTTGTTGTTATCTACTGGCCTTTTATCTGTTTTTTGTTTACGAGATGAAGGGAAAGTGAAAACTCAAGTTTTGATTTAAGAAAAGAGTATACATCTAAAATGGAAATGCACAATGCACAATGCAAAAATGTAGAGAGAGATAATTCCAAAAAGTGTCTGTAATTTTTAGGGATTGTAAACTCTTTTTAGTTTTTATATATCAGGTAGTGCAATCGTCAGGAAAAGGGGGAAGCGGGGGATTTTTAACTGAGTGTTGACTCCCAATCCATAAGTTATTCCTTAAAAAAATATAGCCCGCTACGCATGATAAATCACTTTACAATCATCTATGATCGGAAGGTCAAATTTTTTTAAATGAGCAAACTAGTGATCGTAAGGTCAACTGTTTAAAAAAATAAATGAAGATATTTCGAACAAGTGTCAGTAATTTTTAGGGATTGGAAACTCTTTTTAGATTTTAAATATCAGGTTCTGCAATCGTCAGGAAAAGGGGGAGGCGGTGGATTTTTAACTTAGTGTTGACTCCCAATCCATAACTCGATCCTTACAAATATTTAGCCCGTTACGCATGATAAATCACTTTACAAGCATCTATGATCGTTAGGTCAGCTTTTTGGAAATGGGCAAAATAGTGGCTTGTTTGAATTGGGTAAATATCCTACCGCACGTTCATTCGATAATTTAATGTTATTCTCTTTAAAAGGTTTGGATCCTTAGGTCATTTGCATCTTTAACATGGTTCAAGCATGCATATCTATTTTTTAAAACATGTGTTGAAAAATCTCTTTCTTATAAAATTTTGAGCTATTAGGGTTGAACTAATGGAACTTCCCCAACTTGGATATCAAAACTTTTGTGTTCATTTGTGGTGTCAGAATAAATTTTCTTTACTTAAAATTTTTTATTGCTTTAAATTCTTTCCATGCATAAATTCTAAAATTTTCATTTTGATGTAATCTATTTACCTTTTGTCTTTTTTTACTTACGAGATGAAGGGAAAGTGAGAACTCAAGTTTTAATTTAAGCAAAACGTATACATCTAAAATGAAAATGCACAATGCACAAATGTAGAGAGAGATAGTTCTGAAAAGTGTCTGTAATTTAGGGATTGTAAACTCTTTTAAGTTATTATATATCAGGTTCTGCAATCGTTGGGAAAAAGGGGAGGCGGGGGATTTTTAACTGTGTGTTGACTCACTGTCCTTCAATAATTCTTTACATAAATAGAGCCCGTTATGCACCATAAATCACTTTACAATCTTCTATGATCGTTAGGTCAGTTTTTTGGTAATGGGTAAAATAATTGCTAGTTTTACTCAGGTAAATATCCCACTGCATGTTCACTTGAGAATTTAATGTTATTCTCTTCGAAAGGTTTGGATCCACAGGTATTTTGCATCTTTAACATGTTTCAAGCATGCATATCTAGTTTTTAAAACATGTATAGAAAATTGTCTTTCTTATAAAATTTTGAGCTGTTACAGTTGAACTAGTGGAATTTCCCAAACTATGATAACTAAACTTTTGTGTTCATTTGTGGTGTGTGAATAAATTTTCTATACTTAGATTTGTTTATTGCTTTAAATTCTTTCCATACTTAAATTTTCATTTTATTGTGATCTATTTGCCATTTAATCTCTTTTTTTGTTTACAAGATTAAGGGAAAGTGAAAACTCAAGTTTTTATTTAAGAAAAAAGTATGCATCTAAAATGGAAATGCAAAATGCACAAATCTAGCGAGATAATTCCAAAATGTGTGTGTAATTTTAGGGAATGTAAACTCTTTTTAGCTTTTATATATTAGGTTTTGCAATCGTTGGGAAAAGGGGGAGGTAGGGGTTTTTTAACTGAATCTTGACTCCCAATGCATAAGTCATTCCTTTAAAAAATATAGTTCGTTACGCAAGATAAATCACTTTACAATCATCTATGATTGTTAGGTCAGCTTTTTGTAAATGGGAAAAATAATGGCTTGTCCTATTCGGGTCAATATCCCACCACACGTTCACTTGAGAATTTAGTGTTATTCACTTTAAAAGGTTTAGATCCATAGGTCATTTGCATCTTTAACTTGTTTCAAGCATGCATATCCTTATTTTAAAACATTTGTAGAAAAATCTCTTTCTTATAAAATTACGAGCTATTAGGGTTGAACTAGTGGAATTTCCCAAACTTGGATAACAAAACTTTTGTGTTCATTTGTGGTGTGTGAATAAATTTTCTTTTCTTACATTTGTTTTTGATTTAACATCTTTCCATACATAAACTCAAAAATTTTCATTTTGTTGGGATCTATTTGCCTTTTATCTCTTTTTTTGTTTTACGAGAAGAACGGAAAGTGAAAACTCAAGTTTTGATTTAAGAAAAAAGTAAACATCTAAAATGGAAATGCAAAATGCACAAATGTAGAGAGAGATAATTCCAAAAAGTGTCAGTACTTTTTAGGGATTGTAAATTCTTTTTAGTTTTTATATATCAGGTTTTGCAATCATTGGGAAAAGGGGGAGACGGGGGATTTTTAACCGAGTGTTGACTCCCAATCTAGAAGTCTTTCCTCACAAAACTATAGCCCGTTACACATGAAAAATCACTTTGCAATCATCTATGATCGTTAGGTCAGCTTTTTGAAAATGGGCAAAATAATGCCTTGTTTGACTTAGATAAATATCCTACCTCATGTCCACTTGAGAATTTAATGTTATTTTCTTTAAAAGCTTTGGATCCATAGGTCATTTACATTTTTAACATTTTTCAAGCATGAATATCTATTTTTTAAGACATGAGTAGAAAAATCTTTTTCTTATGAAATTCCGAGCGATTAGGGTTGAACTCGTGGAATTTCCCAAACTTGAATAACAAAACTTTTGTGTTCATTTGTGGTGTGTGAATGAATTTTCTTTACTTACATTTGTTTATTGCTTTAAATTCTTTCCATACAAAAACTCTAAAATTTTCATTTTGTTGTGATCTATATGCCTTTTATATCTTTTTTTTGTTTACGAGAGGATGGGAAAGTGAAAACTCATGTTTTGATTTCAGAAAAAAGTATACATCTAAAATGGAAATGCACACTGCAAAAATGTAGAGAAAGATAAATCCAAAAAATGTATGTAACTTTTAGGGATTGTAAACTCTTTTTAGTTTTTAACTATCAGGTTCTGCAATCGGTTGAAAAAGGGGGAGGCGGGTGATATTTAACTGAGTGTTGACTCCCAATCCTTAAGTCATTCCTTAAAAAATTATAGCCCATTACGCATGATAAATCACTTTACTATCATCTATGATCGTTAGGTCATCTTTTTTTAAATGGGCAAAATAATGGCTTGATTGACTCGGGTAAATATGTCACCGCACGTTCACTTCAGAATTTAATTTTATTCTCTTTAAAAGGTTTGGAACCATAGGTCATTTGCGTCTTTAACATGTTTCAAGCATGCATATCCATTTTTTAAAACATGTGTAGAAAATTCTCTATCTTATAAAATTCTGAGCTATTAGGGTTGAACTAGTGGAATGTCCCAAACTTGGTTAACAAAACTTTTGGGTTCATTTGTGGTGTGTGAATAAATTTTCTTTATTTATATTTCTTTATTGCTTTAAATTCTTTCCATACATAAACTCTAAAATTTTCTTTTTTTAGTGAACTATTTGCCTTTTATCTCTTTATTTTTTTTTACGAGATGAAGGGAAAGTGAAAACTTAAGTTTATATTTAAGAAAAAAGTATACATCTAATATGGAAATGCACAATGCCTAAATGTAGAGAGAGATAATTCCGAAATGGGTCTGTAATTTTTAGGGATTTTTAACTCTTTTTAATTTTTATATATCAAGTTCAGCAAACGTCGGTAAAAGGGGGAGCTGGGGAGATTTTTAACTGAATGTTGACTCCCAATCCATAAGTCATTCCTTTAAAAAATAGAGCCTGTTATGCATCATAAATCGCTTTACAATCATCTATGATCGTTAGGTCTGCTTTTATTAAATGGGTAAAATAAAGGCTTGTTTGACTAGGGTAAATATCCCACCGCACGTTCACTTGAGAATTTAATGTTATTTTCTTTAAAAGGTTTGGATCCATTGAATCTTTAACATGTTTCAAGCATGCATATCAATTTTTTAAAACATGTGTAGAAAAATCTCTTTTTGATAAAATTCCGAGCTATTAGGGTTGAACAAGTAGAATTTCCCAAACTTGGTTAACAAAACTTTTGTGTTCACTTGTGGTTTGTCAATAAATTTTCTTTACTTACATTTGTTTATTGCTATAAATTCTTTCGTTACATAAACTCTAAAATTTTCATTTTGTTGTGATCTATTTGCCTTTTATCTTTTTTTTTTGTATATGAGATGAAGGGAAAGTGAAAAATAATGTTTTTCTTTATGAAAAAAGTATACATCTGAAAAGGAAATGTAAAATTCACTAATTTATAGAGATAATTCCAAAAAGTGTCTGTAATTTTTAGGAATTATAAACTCTTTTTCGTTTTTATATATCTGGTTCTGCAATCGTAAATAAAAAAGGGGAGGCGGGGGATTTTTAACTGAGTGCTGACTCCCAATCTATAAGTCATTCCTCACAAAAATATATCCCATTACGCATGATAAATCACTTTACTATCATCTATGATCGATAGGTCAGCTTTTTGTAGATGGGCAAAATAATGGCTTGTTTGGCTTGGGTAAATATCCCACCGCATGTTCACTTGAGAATTTAAAATTATTCTCTTTAAAAGGTTTTGATCCATAGATCATTTGCATCTTTAACAAATTTCAAGCAAGCATATCAATTTTTTAAAACATGTGTAGTAAAATCTCTTTCTTAAAAAATTCCGAGCTATTAGGAGCTAGTGGAATTTCCAAAACTTGGATAAAAATACTTTTGTGTTCATTTGTGGTGTGTGAATAAATTTTCTTTTCTTACATTTGTTTTTGCTTTAATTTCTTTCCATACATAAACTAAAAAATTTTCATTTTGTTGTGATCTATTTGCCTGTTTTCTCTTTTTTTTGTTTACGAGATGAAGGGAAATTGAAAAATCAAGTTTTGATTTAAGAAAAAAGTATACATCTAAAATGGAAGTGCAAAATGCACAAATGTAGAGAGAGATAATTCCAAAAAGTGTCAGTAATTTTTAGGGATTGTAAACTCTTTTTAGTTTTTATACATCAGGTTCTGCAATCGTTGGGAAAAGGGGGAGGCGGGGGCCTTTTAACTGAGTGTTGACTCCCAATCCATAACTATTGCCCGTTATGCTTGATAAATCACTTTACAATCATCTATAATCGTTAGGTCAGCTTTTTGTAAATGGGAAAAATTATGCCTTATTTGACTCGTGTAAATATCCCACCGCATGTTCACTTGAGAATTTAATGTTATTCTCTTTGAAATGTTTGGATCCATAGGTCATTTACATCTTTAACATGTTTGAAGCATGCACATCTATTTTTTAAAACATGAGTAGAAAAATCTCTTTCTTATAAAATTCCCAGCTATTAGGGTTGAACTAGTGGAATTTCCCAAACTTGGATAACAAAGCTTTTGTGTTCATTTGTGGAGCGTCAATAAATTTTCTTTACATACAGTTGTTTATTTATTTAAATTCTTTCCATACATAAACTCTAAAATTTTCATTTTGTTATGATCTATTTGTTTTTTATCTCTTTTTTTTGTTTACGAGATGAAGGGAAAGTGAAAACTCAAATTTTTATTTTTGAAAAAAGTATACATCTAAAATGGAAGTGCAAAATGCACAAATATAGAGAGAGATAATTCCAAAAAGTGTCAGTAATTTTTAGGGATTGTAAACTCTTTTTAGTTTTTATACATCAGGTTCTGCAATCGTCAGGAAAAGGGGGAGGCGGGGCTTTTTAACTGAGTGTTGACTCCAAATCCATAAGTCTTTCCTCACAAAACTATTGCCTGTTATGATTGATAAATCACTTTACAATCATCTATGATCGTTAGGTCAGCTTTTCGTAAATGGGAAAAATTATGCCTTGTTTGACTCGCGTAAATATCCCACTGCATGTTCACTTGAGAATTTAATGTTATTCTCTTTAAAAGGTTTGGATACATAGGTCATTTACATCTTTAATATGTTTCAATCATGCATATCTATTTTTTAAAACATGAGTAGAGAAATTTCTTTCTTATAAAATTCCGAGCTAGTAGGGTTGAACTAGCGGAATTTCCAAAACTTGGCTAACAAAACTTTTGTATTCATTTGTGGTGCGTTAATCAATTTTCTTTACTTACCTTTGTATATTGCTTTAAATTCTTTCCATACATAAACTCTAAAACTTTCATTTTGTTGTGATATATTTTTTTTTGTTCATGAGAGGAAGGGAAAGTGAAAACTAAAGTTTTGGTTTATGAAAAAAGTATACATCTAAAATGGAAATGCACAATGCAAAAATTTAGAGAGAGGTAATTCCAAAAAGTGTCTTTAATTTTTAGGGATTGTAAACTCTTTTTTAGTTTTTATATATCAGGTTCTATAATCGTCGGGAAAAGGGGAATTTTAAACTGAGTGTTGACTCCCATTACATAAGTCATTCCTTAAAAAAATATATCCATTTACGCATGATAAATCAGTTTACAATCATCAATGATCATTAGGTCAGCTTTTTTTAAACGTACTAAATAATGGCTTGTTTGACTTAGGTAAATATCCCACCGCATGTTCACTCGAAAATTTAATGTTATTCTCTTTGAAAGGTTTGGATCCATTGGTCATTTTCATATTTAACATGTTTCAAGCATGCATATCCATTTTTTAAAACATGTGTAGAAAAATCTCTTTTTTTGTAAAATTCCGAGCTATTGGGTTGAACTAGTGGAATTTCCAAAACTCTGATAAAAAAACTTTTTTGTTCATTTGTGGTGTGTGAACAAATTTTCTTTACTTACATTTGTTTATTGCTTTAACTTCTTTCCATACATAAACTCTAATATTTTTATTTTGTTGTGATCTTTTTGCCTTTTATCTATTTTTTTTCGACATGAAGGGAAAGTGAAAAATCAAGTTTTGATTTAAGAAAAAAATATACATCTAAAATGGATATTCACAATGCACAATGCACAAATATAGAGAGAGATAATTTCAAAAAGTTACTGTAATTTTTAGGGATTGTAAATTATTTTTTAGTTTTTATATATTATTCTCTGCTATCGTAGGGAAAAGGGGGAGGCGGGGGATTTTTAACTGAGTGTTGACTCCCAATCCTTGAGTCATTCCTTACAAAAATATAGCCCGTTACGCATGACAAATCACTTTACAATCATTTATGATCGTTAGGTCAGATTTTTGTAAATGGGCAAAATCATGGCTTGTTTGACTCGGGTAAATATGCCACCGCAGGTTCACTTGAGAATTTTATGTTATTCACTTTAAAAGGTTTGGAACCATAGGTCATCATGTTTCAAGCATGCATATCCATTTTTTAAAACATCTATAGAAAAATCTCTTTCTTATAAAATTCCAAAATATTAGGGTTGAACTAGTGAAATTTCCTAAACTTGGATAACAAAACTTTTCTGTTCATTTGTGGTGTGTGAATAAATTTTCTTTACTTACATTTGTTTATTCCATTAACTTCTTGCCATCCAAAAACCCTAATATTTTCATTTTGTTGTGATCTATTTACCTTTTATCTCTGTATTTGTTTTCGAGATGAATGGACAGTGAAGACTCTAGTTTTTATTTAAGAAAAAAATATACATCTATAATGGAAATGCACAATGCACAATGCACAATTCACAAATGTGGAGAGATATAATTCCAAAAAGTGTCTATAATTTTTAGGGATTGTTAACTATTTTTAGTTTTTATATATTAGGTTCTACAATCGTCGAGAAAAGGGGGTTGCGGGGGATTTTTAACTTAGTGTTGACTGCCAATCCATAAGTCAATCCTTACAAAAATATAGCCCGTTATGCATGATAAAGCACTTTACAATAATCTATTATCATTAAGTCAGTTTTTTGTAAATGGGAAAAATAATGGCTGGTTTGACTTGGGTAAATATCCCACCTCACGTTCACCTGAGAATTTAATGTTATTCACTTTAAAAGGTTTGGATCCATAGGTCATTTGCATCTTTAACATTTTTCAAGCTTGCATATCTATTTTTAAAAAATGTGTAGAAAAATTTCTTTCATATAAAATTCCTTGCTATTAGGGTTGAACTAGTGGAATTTCCCAAATTTGATAACAAAACTGTTGTGTTCATTTGTGGTGTGTGAATAAATTTTGTTTTACTTATATTTTTTCATTTCTTTAAATTCTTTCCATACATAAATTCTAAAATTTTCATTTTGTTGTGATCTATTTGCCTTTTATCTCTTTTTTTGTTTACGAGATGAATGGGAAGTGAAAATTGAAATTTTGATTTAAGAAAAAAGTATTCATCTAAAATAGAAATGCACAAGGCACAAAGGTAGAGAGAGATAATTCCAAAAAGTGTTAGTAATTTTTAGGGATTGTAAACTCTTTTTAGTTTTTATATATCAGGTTGTGCAATCGTCGGGAAAAGGGGGAGGCTGGGGATTTTTAACTAAGTGTTGACTCCCAATGGATAAGTCATTCTTTTCAAATATAGCTCGTTACGCATGATAAATCACTTTACAATCATCTATGATCGTTAGTTTAGCTTTTTGTAAATGGGCAAAATAATGGCTTGTTTGACTCCGGTAATTATCCCACCGCACGTTCACTTGAGAATTTAATTTTATTCACTTTAAAACGTTAGGATCCATAGGTCATTTTCATCTTTAATATGTTTCAAGCATGCATATCCATTTTTTAAAACATGTGTAGAAAAATCTTTCTTATAAAATTCCGAGCTATTGGGGTTGAAATAGTGGAATTTCCTAAACTTGGATAACAAAACTTTTGTGTTCATTTGTGGTGTGTGAATAAATTTTCTTTACTTACATTTGTTTATTGCTTTAAATTCTTGCCATACATAAACTCTAAAATATTCATTTTGTTGTGATTGTTTTGCCTCTTATCTCTTTTTTTGTTTACGAGATGAAGGGAAAGTGAAAAATCAAGTTTTGATTTAAGAAAAAAGGATACAAGTAAAATAGAAATGCACAATGCACAAATGTAGAGAGTGATAATTCTAAATAGTGTCTGTAATTCTTGGGGATTGTAAAGTATTTTTAGTTTTTATATAACAGGTTCTGTAATAGTCGGGAAAAGAGGAGGCGGAGATTTATAACTGAGTGCTGACTCCCAATCCATAAGTCATTCCTTACAAAAATATAGCCCGTTGATAGATGCCAGATTCTGACATGGGAACTAGGTTAATTATAATAGAATAACCCTTATAATTGTGTTATAGGTGGTTATTTATCGATTTTCAAATTAAACGTCCATTTATTGAATTTGTCATTACTCACTGCTTATATTGCATATTTTTCTCTCCTGAATTATATTTCATTGCTTTTAGGGTTTATTTCTTCCTGAAATGATTTTTATGGATTCAATTATGGAATTTCAGGAGAGTTTTGGTGGAGAAAGAGATATTTACAAAAATGTCATTAGTGAAAGAGAGAGATTTTTAGGACAAAATCTAACAATAGAAAGGAGAGCTCGGTGGGAGAATGGGAAGGAGCCACCGATCGAAAGAAGCGAGACCCGAGAGGATTTTGCTCCCAACCATCGTTCACCGAGCGCCACAATCGTCCACCGCCATCCGACAACCAAGAACAGACCTGAGGAGAGCTCGAGAGAGTCTCCATCGCGTCGAGTTCGACACTGCCATTTTCTGCTCACCAGGCCTAGAGGTGACTCGAGAGGACTCTTCCGACGTCGATTACGCTTTTTCAACCACTTCCTGAGCCTAGTCCGACTCCAACCGTGACTTGAGAGAGCCGGTCAGAGGATTTCGCTTCCATCTCGTCTTCTGCTGCCCCAGCTCCTCCGACGCCGATTTCGATTCCTCTTCGCTATCCACTTCTTGCCGCTCGCTTCTGCAACCCGAAGCCCTTAATTTCTGGAAATTGCAGCAACCGTGAGAACGAAATTGCTGCCTGAGCGAGAGGAAAAAGAAGGGGAGTAATCCATCATTTTTTAATTAATTAGTTTCTTATAGTTTGAACTTAGCTTTGAATGTCGATTAAATTTGATTTGAGAATTAATGTTTATTGAATATTTTTTTTTCGAATTTTTTGAGTAATTAGCTAGTTTGGGCAGGATTATAATTTAGGTTGGATTCTGGCATTATAATCCGATCTTTTTCTTTAACTCTAGGTACCCGAGAGGGGCTAGATGCAAGGATTGAGAATCCCGATTCATGGTTACGTGGCACTCGAGAGAGGCACAAATCACGATAAAATCCAGAGTTGACGTTTCCTGTTTTGGAAGTAGTTAATTAGATCATTGCTTGATCATTTAGGATATAATTAGTGTTTAGTTCAGATTAATTCATCTTATTTGGTTAGGCTAGTTGACTGAAGAATACACAAAATTCAGTCCTCCCTGTGGATATAACCCTTGCTTCCCGCTAGATTACATGAACGATTCATATGCTTGTGAGGTATAAAAGCCGATGTAATTAAATTTCACATCAAGTTTTTGGCCCCATTGCCGGGGAGGCACGTATTAAGTGTATTTCTTTGTTCTCCATGGTCTCAGGTTAGATTTATTTTCCTGCTTTCATAATTTTATGTTTTTGTTTTATCTTGATGATTTTGTATGGAGTTATTTTTATTTCTTCTAGCTAGTTCGTACTTTCAGTAGTTAGTTTGTTAGCATAATTTGATAGTTAGTTTTGTTTCTTTTTGTGTTTTTATGCACAGGCGCCGCTCCCTAGGTGAACCATTAGCTCCCTTTGTTGAAGAGGTAGAACATATTTGTAGGAAAACACTAGAAGTCAAGTTAGGAGCTACCATGGCCAATCAAGGTGAACCATTACAGTTACCTGCAGCAGGTGAGCGTAGAGACCGGAGGGATTATTCTACTCCATCCAACTTCACATCACCTTCTTGCATTATATTGCCACCCACTACTGCTGCCAGTTATGAGTTGAAACCGGGTGTAATCCAACTCCTCCCTACATTCTATAGGTTGGAGAAGGAGGACCCTTATTACCACATCAAGGAATTCTTAGATATCTGTGCGACTTTCAAATTCCATAATTTCTCAGATGACTCTATCCGGTTAAGACTTTTTCCATTTTCACTTAAGGATAAGGCCAAGTCTTGGCT
>NW_027182086.1:12500-15000 GCF_029961685.1 Aristolochia californica | reverse complement strand
TTCAGTTAAACCAATGATTCATTATTGGAGCAGATAGCAACAACCATTTCATTTCATCGGACATGCGTCTTTTTTTATTTTCCAATGGATTTACATCTTTCATTAATGGAAATTGTTTGATGTAGTGAGTAATAAAATAAATAGGCTCTGGTTGTTCGCCGTTCAAGAATTCTTGTTTAGGCAGTTCATACCATCCATACATAGTGTTTTGATCTAAGATTTCAATTCTTCCATGTTTCGGCAGTAGCATATTTTCCATGGAGCTAAGGTCCAAAATATGGAAGAAACAAGCGTTTCCACGACTCTACCGCCCGGTCAATTCTGTTCCACTTAATCCCTCTTTCATGGCCACATATCTTTCCGGCTAAGGAATGGGAAATCTTTCTCCTGTTACATGAATCAAATGTTTCATTTCATCCGGGAAAAGCCATCTCTTTCTCAACAATGCCTTTGTCATTTGATCCAATAGTGTTCCGTTAGATAGGAACAGATTTGATAAATACTGATAACTCTCGGATAGAGTATTAGAACGGAAAGATCCATTAGATAATGAACTATTGGTTCTAAGCCATCTCTGGCGATGAATCAACAATTCGAAGTGCTTTTCTTGCGTATTCTTGATGAACCAGCCTTTATACATAGATGTAGGAGGATTTGTGTGGGAAGTAATAAGCCCCTTTGACATCTCTTCATCTGCAAAGAATTCTCGACGTGAAAACACAGAGACAAAGGGCTGATCTTTGAATAGGAAAAAGAATGGGTCTGCAGGGTCCCAAATGAATTGGCTTATTCGAAAAAAGCCTTGTTCTTTGGAAGATCTATCTCGTGTCTGGTACTGCATGGTTCCACTCTGCAAGAACTCCGAATCATTCTCTTGAAGCGCATCCTCTTTATGATAAATGATCCGCTTGCCCCGAAATGACCTGGCCCACCAATAGGGAAATCCCAATTCATTGGGCCTTTCGATACAATCAAATATATTTCCACAAGGGCGCCATATTCTAGGAGCCCAAACTATGTGATTGAATAAATCCTCCTCTATCTGTTGTGGGTCGAGGGCTCCTTCTCCTTCCCCTTCTTCAAACTCCGATTCGTATTTTTCATATAGAAATCTCTGATCAACGATAGAACAAGATCCATTTTGCATCATATCTAACTGATTCCTCGGTTCGGACCGAAGAAGCAATGTCACTCGATCATTATCAAACTGACTGCAATCTTTTTCTGTCCGTGAGGATCCCACCAGAGCGCCTTCTACTTCTAATAGGCCATGAACTAGATCAGAATCATTCTCAACGAATCCATAAGAAGTGATCCAATTTTTTTCATCGGGTCCAGGTGCAGACCAAAGATCTTGAGCGACCGATCCGGCAGAACAACTCAAAAGATAAAGAAGTATCGTTAATTTCTTTATGCTCGTTCCAAGTTCGAAGTACCATTTGTACAAATAAGAACCCCCTTCCTTACATGATTTCTTCTTCATATAGATAGATATAGGATCTATGGGGCAATTACTTAGAAGTACATTTTGTGCAACAGCCCTTCCTATCTGATAGAAAAGGATCCCATGATCCTGAACCGATCTTACCTGGGATCGCAAATCCCAAGTTTGTCTATGAAGAGCTGATCTAATTGTATTAGTGTCTAGAATGGATTTCTTCTGTGTAATACTAATCGATAGGGCCTCATTGGTAAGTGCTACAAGATCTCGTGCATTGGAACCCATGGTTATGGACCCGAATCCGTTAGTATGGAACATTTTCTTTTCCAAGTGAAATCCCCTAGTATATGAAAGAATGAAAAAGTGTTTTCGTTGTTGTGGAATAAGAAGCCTTCGTATCTTAATGCATGTATTTAATTTATTCGGAGCTATTAAAGCGGGATCCACTTTTTGGGGAATATGAGTCGAAGCAAAAACAAGAATATTTCTAGTGGGACATCTTTCACAATCTCTGGAGAGATAGTTCACTAATAGACCGAGGGATAAGTAATTCGACTCATTCACATACAGATCATGAATGTTTGGAATCCACATTATGCAAGGGGACATTGCTTTTGCTAATTCTAATTGAAGGGTGATATCAAATCGGTCCATTTCCTTTTTCGGCGTCATATACATAGTTAGCGCATTCGTCATAGTTAGCAGCTCCGTATCAAGGTCATCATCAATATCGTCACTATCATCAATATCGATATCGTCACTATCATCAATATCGATATCATCAATAAGATAACCTTTAGGCTTGTCATCCAGGAACTTATTCGGAAATACCGTAATGAAAGGAACATAGGAGTTTGTCGCTAGGTATTTGACCAAATATGATCGTCCAGTTCCTATAGAACCTATCACTAAAATACCCCTAGAAGGGGATAGAGCTAAGCGGAGCGAAAAGGGTTTTCCATGAGATGGGAAATTAAAACTATTAGCCCCACACGAGGTTTGTGAATAAGTGATTGTCTGATAATGAGCAAGGAATATCCGTCTTTCTGCTAAACAGGA
>NW_027182086.1:7500-10000 GCF_029961685.1 Aristolochia californica | reverse complement strand
GAAGTTGCGATCGGATCGATTCATTAAAAAGAATCGATTCGATACATTTCTTATGTACCCATAGGTGCTATATTGGATTTGAATCAGATTTCGGATCAATCTATATTGATTGACCGCCTCCATTATGTTGTTGCTAGCAAATACCACTATTTTTGGTTTTGGATCATCTTCCAAATCATTCCCGCAGGAGATCCGGACCGATTTTTTTCTGATCCTTCGATAAAAAGATTCATTCTCTTCATAAAAAATAGGAGGTAGAACCACTAAAGATTTCCTTTTCGACTCATCCCTGGAGTTGAATACCTCATTCAAGAATTTTTTTTGATCCAATCCGTAGGAATCAATAGAAAAGGAAAATCCCTTATGATACACCAGATCCGGCTCGGTTATTGATAGAGTGAATAGATCTGCCATTTCTTGAAATCTCTCTTCTGATTCAAAATCGTGGTGTAACGTGTATCCCCCTTTGTTCCGGTCATGGAATAGATGAAATAAATCAAAAAATGGATTTTTGTTCAAGAATGAAATCTTATTGGAACTGTCCATATCCGGTTCATCCCTCGGAACCATATCACATCCCGGATCTGATGAAATAGGATGAATTGAGACGGTATTTTGTAAATACGTAATTATCTTGAATATATCAACCATTTCTTTATTTTCCGATCGCCTGGAAGGGACAAAAGAAACATCTTGTTGTTTCTTCAACAATTTCTGATCTCTAGTGGACCTCTCCGTAGGATTCGAACCCAGATGAAGTTCTGACCATCTGTCAGAGAAAAAAGAACGAATTGATCTTGTAGGATTCCCAAGAAATTCTTCGATTTCTTCCGGAAGCAGATGATTATTCATCTGCTTCTCACGTTCCGTGAATAGCCGGGACATTGAGGAATATTCAGAAAGGCATTTCGGGAATCGATCTGATTCTATCTCTGTTCGTTCCGTTTGAAGAAAGGAAGGATCCCAAAGAATCGATCTTTCTTTTAGTTGCGGAATCTCTGTTTGATTGATCAATGTGTGATATTCCGAATCCTCATTCCTAATGGAATCGAAATGATCTCTGGATTGATCAGAAGATCCTTTCCATTGGCTAGAATCCGTTACTTGAACGAAAATAGATCTTGTGGAATCATATTGAATATTTGACGATACATTCCGTACCTTGCTAAAAAACCGATCCTTGTTTACCAACCACGCATTGTCTAACCAAATCCAATTTTCTCTCGATACGTTCCTCAAAAAATCCGATTCGTGCTGATTCTTCCCCCAACTAACGAAGAGATCTTGGCGGAATTGCCACATATGATATTGAGCACAATTTTGCAAAGAAATACCCCCCTTGTTTCTCGAGAAGAGATGGGAAAGATGCTCAATATCATTTGATTGAATAGTTGCCTCAGCTCCTTGTTGTTTGAAGAAACCCTCCACTTCAATTGGTCTTTTTTCACGAAAAGCAGACATGAGATAACAAATCAAGTGTTTCACTAAGATTTCGAAGAGCTGTCCCGAATTCAAGTTGATTATGTTTCGCTTCTTCCTCGGAGAAAGACGATCAAAGAATTCCCAATCATGGTCCTTGCGGATCGGATCATCCGTATAGGATACAAAAAGAAACTCCAGATATTTGATATCTTTCTCTTTGAATGAGATCTCAATTCCAGCTATGGTTTCATTAGCTATCTTACAACTAGAATCCCTCTTTTTTCCGATCCGGTTCCTCCACCACCGCGAACCCCAGTCAGGCATGATACACTTTTTAGTTATTGGGAGAACCCAAGTACTCTCTTTCGAATCCATGAAACAACTCTCAGGGATCTTTTTCCCTTTTGGAAGATACAGGAGCGAAACAATCAACCTATTGATATTGGAAGACCAAAAAGATTCTTCCAACGTATCATTTCTGGGTCCAATGGAATTCATAGGTATAGGAAGAAGCCCCATCAAATAGAGATTTTTTCTTTCGACCATATTTCGATTGTTAATACAATATATAAGGACCGCTACTACAAGCAGTACTACACCTTTGATCGTGAAATATCGATTGCTTGTTGAACCCTGTGAATCACGCGAAAGTGAAAGTAGGATACTCCAAATTCGGGGGTCAAAGAGTTTCATAAAACGTTCTTGGTGGAAAAAAATGTGAGTGAAAGATCCCGCTGAATCGAATTGGGTCCATGAATCTAAGAAATAGTGGGAATTCTTGATCTCTCTCAATATCTCTCTCAATTCGAAGATCCAGGATTTGAATTGATGTCCTTTCATTGATTCCTCCTAAAGATTTCATTTCAATTGGAATTTGGTTATTCACGATGTACGATGACGATGATCTCTGTTAAGCATCCATGGCTGAATGGTTAAAGCGCCCAACTCATAATTGGCAAATTCGTAGGTTCAATTCCTGCTGGATGCACGCCAATGGGAACGTCCAATAAGTCTATTGGAATTGGCTCTGTATCAATGGAATTTCATCATCCATACATAACGAATTGGTATGGTATAT
>NW_027182086.1:0-2500 GCF_029961685.1 Aristolochia californica | reverse complement strand
TGGAATTTCCATAATGACTGCAAAAGCTTCTGATATGATTTGAGAATCCAAATTCTTGCTTTTCCTAACGAATCTATTTTGGTGAAAATCGTTACCCGAAATAATAAAATTAAAAGGGTTCTGTTGATGCATTCGAATAATTAAACGTTTCACAATTAGTGAACTAAATTTATTGTCATAACCTAAATTTTCCATCGATTCGTAAACAGTCGATCCATTTAAACCATGATTATAAGCAAGTACGTAGATAGACTCCTGAAAGAGAAGTGGATATAGGAAGTGTTTTTGTGGAGATCTATCCATTTCTAAATATCCTTGTAATTCCTCCATTTAATTTGAAATTATACTTGAACCAAAGGAATGGGGGATTTCTTGGGTTATCAAATGATACAATACATAGTGCGATACAGTCAAAACAAGGTATATAGTAAGAAAAAAAAAAAAAAAAAAAACAATGGATACCCCGGAGACAAGGAGACCAATCAACAGATACTCTCTTTTTCCATCCCATTTTTTTTTTCGTTCGAATTCCACGTTATAGTTCACAAAAGGATGACAAGAAATCATTTATTTTTGCAACCCGATCGCTCTTTTGACTTTGGAAAAAATTAGCTTTTTGTCAGTATACGGTTTCTTCTACACATTCGTCTTTACTCACTCCGTAATAGAGTTAATAATTAGGATTCATAAAAAAGGGAATGCATCATCCACTCACAGGGGAACCTTTTCCCGCATCAGGTACTAATATATATTTTTAACGTCTAATTAGATCGGGAAATTATTCAAATTCATATTAATTTCATTTTAATAAAAAAAAAGCTCGTTGCTTTTTCTTTCCCTATAATTGGAGCCATGGAGCTCTATCCATTTATTCACTTGACCCGAGGGTTAATTTTTTTAGTCCCGTTCCAAGAAAAGAAGCAAAGACAAGATTTTTTGCCCATCCGGTAAGGATGAAGTATTCGAAGTATTCTCTGAGTTCCCCATTGATACGACATGCTATTGTTTTCCATTCATTCCCGTTTTGGATCAGTCGTGGTCTTACAAACTCTACCAATGGTATGGACGAATTCGTTGCTTCATCCAAATGTGTAAAAGATCATAGTCGCACTTAAAAGCCGAGTACTCTACCATTGAGTTAGCAACCCGGATAAGATTGTAGATATGATCGGAATAAAAAATAAATATAAAATAATAGAATATAATATTAATATATATAATATTAATATAAATATATATATTATATATAATATATATAAATATATATAATATAAAAAAAAAAAAAAAACTTTTATTCTTGTATCGCAGTGAATTTGGTGAACTCATCATTTAAATGAAGTAAATAAACAAACTTATGGGCCGTGGAGAAATAGATTTATTTCTCCACGATCGAATTATATTTGTTCGATACAACATTGTCAATATGAATTGCATATTGATAAAACAAAAAAATATCAAATTGATCAAACCATCAAACCTAAATAATTAAGTAAAGTACTTGTGTTGGATTGGCACTACATAGATAAGAAATGAAGTGTAAACGGGGGAATAAGTTAAGGAAGAAGTAGGAATAAATATTGAATTTATTGAATATAGATACAGATACAATAAGCGGGATTGCCCCCTTTGTTTGTTAGGGGAGTACATCCAATAACAAAAAGTACCCTATTGATGGTAATCCCGGCATTTCGTAGATCCAGTAATTTAATCACTCGAGATTTTTTTCTATCTGTCTTATATCAATTATAAATCAATTCAATATAGATAGGATTTTTTTTTCGTTCTATAGCAATGGTGAATAGAGCAAGAAAAAAAGAGATCAGTGGAGAAACAATTACATAAAGCCAGATGCTAGGCACCCCTTTTTGATTCCATTAATTGAACTTTGTTTGATTAACTCGAAGTTCTTTAAAGACCTCCGCCTTCTTTGAAATATCATGAACAGTTCCTGTAGGTTGAGCGCCCCTTTCAAGGAAATATAGAATAGCAGGAACATTTAAATAAGTTTGATTCTTTATCGGATCGTAAAAACCGACTTTACGAAGATCTCTTCCCTCTCTTCGGGATCGAACATCAATTGCAACGATTCGATAGATGACTCATTGGGATAGATGTATATGAAGAATCCCCCCCCCCCCCTAGAAACGTATAGGAGGTTTTCTCCTCATACGGCTCAAGAAAGAATGATTCGAATTTATGTATATAGTGGCAAATGTATCCAAAAAATTTTGAATTAGACTCTAACTAAAAATTGGAGTCGTTTTTTGTTCTTCTCTCCTGAGAAGAAAAATACCATTCGTACTCATAACTCAAGTTAGGTAATTATCAAAGGCCTAGAGAGGAAATCCTTAAACATTTATTGAGCCGTCTCTAACCCATTTTTTTTTATTTGTCTCACCTAGAATCTATTTCCACATTCTAATCTAGTTCGAGTTGTTGAAACAGTTGAAAAATGGAGTTTACTTGTTCCGGTATCCGTTATCCTTGCTTTGAATCATTG
>NW_027182084.1:0-24821 GCF_029961685.1 Aristolochia californica | reverse complement strand
ATATGCCACCGCACGTTCACTTGAGAATTTAATGAGCGTTTGTTATTCTCTTCAAAAGCTTTGGATCCATAGGTGATTTGCATATTTAACAAGTTTAAAACATGCAAATCCATTTTTTAAGCAGGTGTGGAGGAAATCTCTTTCTTATAAAATTCCAAGCTGTTGGGGTTGAACTAGTGGAATTTCCCAAACTTGGACAAAAAAACTTTTGTGTTCATTTGTGGTGTGTGAATAAATTTTCTTTACTTACATTTGTTATTGTTTTAGATTTTTTTTCCATACAAGAACAGTAAAATTTTCATTTTGTAGTGATCTATTGCCTTTTTTGTTTACGGGATGAAGGGAGAGCGAAAACTGAAAGTTTTGATTTATGAAAAAAGTGTACATCTAAAATGAAAATGCACATTGCACAAATGTAGAGCGAGATAATTCCAAGGAGTTTCTGTAATTTTTAGGGATTGTAGGCTTGTCTTAGTTTTTATATATCAGGTTTTGCAATCGTCGGGAAAAAGGGGGAGGCAGGGATTTTTAACTGAGTCTTGAATCCGAATCCATAAGTCATTTCTTAGGGTAATATAGCCCGTTACGCATGATAAATCACTTTACAATCATCCATGATCGTTGGGTCAGCTTTTTGTAGATGGGCAATATAATGGCTTGTTTGACTGGGGTGAATATGCCACCGCACGTTCACTTGAGAATTTAATGAGCGTTTGTTATTCTCTTCAAAAGCTTTGGATCCATAGGTGATTTGCATCTTTAACATGTTCAAAACATGCAAATCCATTTTTTAAGCAGGTGTGGAGGAAATCTCTTTCTTATAAAATTCCAAGCTGTTGGGGTTGAACTAGTGGAATTTCCCAAACTTGGACAAAAAAACTTTTGTGTTCATTTGTGGTGTGTGAATAAATTTTCTTTACTTACATTTGTTATTGTTTTAAATTTTTTTTCCGTACATGAACAGTAAAATTTTCATTTTGTAGTGATCTATTGCCTTTTTGGTTTACGGGATGAAGGGAGAGCGAAAACTCAAAGTTTTGATTTATGAAAAAAGTGTACATCTAAAATGAAAATGCACAGTGCACAAATGTAGAGCGAGATAATTCCAAGGAGTTTCTGTAATTTTTAGGGATTGTAGGCTCTTCTTAGATTTTATATATCAGGTTTTGCAATCGTCGGGAAAAAGGGGGAGGCTGGGATTTTTAACTGAGTCTTGACTCCCAATCCATAAGTCATTTCTTAGGGTAATATAGCCCGTTACGCATGATAAATCACTTTAGAATCATCCATGATCGTTGGGTCAGCTTTTTGTAGATATGCAAAATAATGGCTTGTTTGACTGGGGTGAATATCCCACCGCACGTTCACTTGAGAATTTAATGAGCGTTTGTTATTCTCTTCAAATGCTTTGGATCCATAGGTGATTTGCATCTTTAACATGTTTAAAACATGCAAATCCATTTTTTAAGCATGTGTGGAGCAAATCTCTTTCTGATAAAATTCCAAGCTGTTGGGGTTGAACTAGTGGAATTACCCAAACTTGGACAAAAAAACTTTTGTGTTCATTTGTGGTGTGTGAATAAATTTTCTTTACTAACATTTGTTATTGTTTTAAATTTTTTTTCCGTACATGAACTGTAAAATTTTCATTTTGTTGTGATCTATTGCCTTTTTGGTTTACGGGATGAAGGGAGAGCGAAAACTGAAAGTTTTGATTTATGAAAAAAGTGTACATCTAAAATGAAAATGCACAGTGCACAAATGTAGAGCGAGATAATTCCAAGGAGTTTCTGTAATTTTTAGGGATTGTAGGCTTTTCTTAGTTTTTATACATCAGGTTTTGCGATCATCGGGAAAAAGGGGGAGGCAGGGTTTTTTAACTGAGTCTTGAATCCCAATCCATAAGTCATTTCTTAGGGTAATATAGCCCGTTACGCATGATAAATCACTTTACAATCATCCATGATCGTTGGGTCAGCTTTTTGTAGATGGGCAATATAATGGCTTGTTTGACTGGGGTGAATATGCCACCGCACGTTCACTTGAGAATTTAATGAGCGTTTGTTATTCTGTTCAAAAGCTTTGGATCCATAGGTGATTTGCATCTTTAACATGTTTAAAACATGCAAATCCATTTTTTAAGCAGGTGTGGAGGAAATCTCTTTCTTATAAAATTCCAAGCAGTTGGGGTTGAACTAGTGGAATTTCCCAAACTTGGACAAAAAAACTTTTGTGTTCATTTGTGGTGTGTGAATAAATTTTCTTTACTTACATTTGTTATTGTTTTAGATTTTTTTTCCATACAAGAACAGTAAAATTTTCATTTTGTAGTGATCTATTGCCTTTTTTGTTTACGGGATGAAGGGAGAGCGAAAACTGAAAGTTTTGATTTATGAAAAAAGTGTACATCTAAAATGAAAATGCACATTGCACAAATGTAGAGCGAGATAATTCCAAGGAGTTTCTGTAATTTTTAGGTATTGTAGGCTTTTCTTAGTTTTTATATATCAGGTTTTGCAATCGTCGGGAAAAAGGGGGAGGCAGGGTTTTTTAACTGAGTCTTGAATCCCAATCCATAAGTCATTTCTTAGGGTAATATAGCCCGTTACGCATGATAAATCACTTTACAATCATCCATGATCGTTAGGTCAGCTTTTTGTAGATGGGCAATATAATGGCTTGTTTGACTGGGGTGAATATGCCACCGCACGTTCACTTGAGAATTTAATGAGCGTTTGTTATTCTCTTCAAAAGCTTTGGATCCATAGGTGATTTGCATATTTAACAAGTTTAAAACATGCAAATCCATTTTTTAAGCAGGTGTGGAGGAAATCTCTTTCTTATAAAATTCCAAGCTGTTGGGGTTGAACTAGTGGAATTTCCCAAACTTGGACAAAAAAACTTTTGTGTTCATTTGTGGTGTGTGAATAAATTTTCTTTACTTACATTTGTTATTGTTTTAGATTTTTTTTCCATACAAGAACAGTAAAATTTTCATTTTGTAGTGATCTATTGCCTTTTTTGTTTACGGGATGAAGGGAGAGCGAAAACTGAAAGTTTTGATTTATGAAAAAAGTGTACATCTAAAATGAAAATGCACATTGCACAAATGTAGAGCGAGATAATTCCAAGGAGTTTCTGTAATTTTTAGGGATTGTAGGCTTGTCTTAGTTTTTATATATCAGGTTTTGCAATCGTCGGGAAAAAGGGGGAGGCAGGGATTTTTAACTGAGTCTTGAATCCGAATCCATAAGTCATTTCTTAGGGTAATATAGCCCGTTACGCATGATAAATCACTTTACAATCATCCATGATCGTTGGGTCAGCTTTTTGTAGATGGGCAATATAATGGCTTGTTTGACTGGGGTGAATATGCCACCGCACGTTCACTTGAGAATTTAATGAGCGTTTGTTATTCTCTTCAAAAGCTTTGGATCCATAGGTGATTTGCATCTTTAACATGTTCAAAACATGCAAATCCATTTTTTAAGCAGGTGTGGAGGAAATCTCTTTCTTATAAAATTCCAAGCTGTTGGGGTTGAACTAGTGGAATTTCCCAAACTTGGACAAAAAAACTTTTGTGTTCATTTGTGGTGTGTGAATAAATTTTCTTTACTTACATTTGTTATTGTTTTAAATTTTTTTTCCGTACATGAACAGTAAAATTTTCATTTTGTAGTGATCTATTGCCTTTTTGGTTTACGGGATGAAGGGAGAGCGAAAACTCAAAGTTTTGATTTATGAAAAAAGTGTACATCTAAAATGAAAATGCACAGTGCACAAATGTAGAGCGAGATAATTCCAAGGAGTTTCTGTAATTTTTAGGGATTGTAGGCTCTTCTTAGATTTTATATATCAGGTTTTGCAATCGTCGGGAAAAAGGGGGAGGCTGGGATTTTTAACTGAGTCTTGACTCCCAATCCATAAGTCATTTCTTAGGGTAATATAGCCCGTTACGCATGATAAATCACTTTAGAATCATCCATGATCGTTGGGTCAGCTTTTTGTAGATATGCAAAATAATGGCTTGTTTGACTGGGGTGAATATCCCACCGCACGTTCACTTGAGAATTTAATGAGCGTTTGTTATTCTCTTCAAATGCTTTGGATCCATAGGTGATTTGCATCTTTAACATGTTTAAAACATGCAAATCCATTTTTTAAGCATGTGTGGAGCAAATCTCTTTCTGATAAAATTCCAAGCTGTTGGGGTTGAACTAGTGGAATTACCCAAACTTGGACAAAAAAACTTTTGTGTTCATTTGTGGTGTGTGAATAAATTTTCTTTACTAACATTTGTTATTGTTTTAAATTTTTTTTCCGTACATGAACTGTAAAATTTTCATTTTGTTGTGATCTATTGCCTTTTTGGTTTACGGGATGAAGGGAGAGCGAAAACTGAAAGTTTTGATTTATGAAAAAAGTGTACATCTAAAATGAAAATGCACAGTGCACAAATGTAGAGCGAGATAATTCCAAGGAGTTTCTGTAATTTTTAGGGATTGTAGGCTTTTCTTAGTTTTTATACATCAGGTTTTGCGATCATCGGGAAAAAGGGGGAGGCAGGGTTTTTTAACTGAGTCTTGAATCCCAATCCATAAGTCATTTCTTAGGGTAATATAGCCCGTTACGCATGATAAATCACTTTACAATCATCCATGATCGTTGGGTCAGCTTTTTGTAGATGGGCAATATAATGGCTTGTTTGACTGGGGTGAATATGCCACCGCACGTTCACTTGAGAATTTAATGAGCGTTTGTTATTCTGTTCAAAAGCTTTGGATCCATAGGTGATTTGCATCTTTAACATGTTTAAAACATGCAAATCCATTTTTTAAGCAGGTGTGGAGGAAATCTCTTTCTTATAAAATTCCAAGCAGTTGGGGTTGAACTAGTGGAATTTCCCAAACTTGGACAAAAAAACTTTTGTGTTCATTTGTGGTGTGTGAATAAATTTTCTTTACTTACATTTGTTATTGTTTTAGATTTTTTTTCCATACAAGAACAGTAAAATTTTCATTTTGTAGTGATCTATTGCCTTTTTTGTTTACGGGATGAAGGGAGAGCGAAAACTGAAAGTTTTGATTTATGAAAAAAGTGTACATCTAAAATGAAAATGCACATTGCACAAATGTAGAGCGAGATAATTCCAAGGAGTTTCTGTAATTTTTAGGTATTGTAGGCTTTTCTTAGTTTTTATATATCAGGTTTTGCAATCGTCGGGAAAAAGGGGGAGGCAGGGTTTTTTAACTGAGTCTTGAATCCCAATCCATAAGTCATTTCTTAGGGTAATATAGCCCGTTACGCATGATAAATCACTTTACAATCATCCATGATCGTTAGGTCAGCTTTTTGTAGATGGGCAATATAATGGCTTGTTTGACTGGGGTGAATATGCCACCGCACGTTCACTTGAGAATTTAATGAGCGTTTGTTATTCTCTTCAAAAGCTTTGGATCCATAGGTGATTTGCATATTTAACAAGTTTAAAACATGCAAATCCATTTTTTAAGCAGGTGTGGAGGAAATCTCTTTCTTATAAAATTCCAAGCTGTTGGGGTTGAACTAGTGGAATTTCCCAAACTTGGACAAAAAAACTTTTGTGTTCATTTGTGGTGTGTGAATAAATTTTCTTTACTTACATTTGTTATTGTTTTAGATTTTTTTTCCATACAAGAACAGTAAAATTTTCATTTTGTAGTGATCTATTGCCTTTTTTGTTTACGGGATGAAGGGAGAGCGAAAACTGAAAGTTTTGATTTATGAAAAAAGTGTACATCTAAAATGAAAATGCACATTGCACAAATGTAGAGCGAGATAATTCCAAGGAGTTTCTGTAATTTTTAGGGATTGTAGGCTTGTCTTAGTTTTTATATATCAGGTTTTGCAATCGTCGGGAAAAAGGGGGAGGCAGGGATTTTTAACTGAGTCTTGAATCCGAATCCATAAGTCATTTCTTAGGGTAATATAGCCCGTTACGCATGATAAATCACTTTACAATCATCCATGATCGTTGGGTCAGCTTTTTGTAGATGGGCAATATAATGGCTTGTTTGACTGGGGTGAATATGCCACCGCACGTTCACTTGAGAATTTAATGAGCGTTTGTTATTCTCTTCAAAAGCTTTGGATCCATAGGTGATTTGCATCTTTAACATGTTCAAAACATGCAAATCCATTTTTTAAGCAGGTGTGGAGGAAATCTCTTTCTTATAAAATTCCAAGCTGTTGGGGTTGAACTAGTGGAATTTCCCAAACTTGGACAAAAAAACTTTTGTGTTCATTTGTGGTGTGTGAATAAATTTTCTTTACTTACATTTGTTATTGTTTTAAATTTTTTTTCCGTACATGAACAGTAAAATTTTCATTTTGTAGTGATCTATTGCCTTTTTGGTTTACGGGATGAAGGGAGAGCGAAAACTCAAAGTTTTGATTTATGAAAAAAGTGTACATCTAAAATGAAAATGCACAGTGCACAAATGTAGAGCGAGATAATTCCAAGGAGTTTCTGTAATTTTTAGGGATTGTAGGCTCTTCTTAGATTTTATATATCAGGTTTTGCAATCGTCGGGAAAAAGGGGGAGGCTGGGATTTTTAACTGAGTCTTGACTCCCAATCCATAAGTCATTTCTTAGGGTAATATAGCCCGTTACGCATGATAAATCACTTTAGAATCATCCATGATCGTTGGGTCAGCTTTTTGTAGATATGCAAAATAATGGCTTGTTTGACTGGGGTGAATATCCCACCGCACGTTCACTTGAGAATTTAATGAGCGTTTGTTATTCTCTTCAAATGCTTTGGATCCATAGGTGATTTGCATCTTTAACATGTTTAAAACATGCAAATCCATTTTTTAAGCATGTGTGGAGCAAATCTCTTTCTGATAAAATTCCAAGCTGTTGGGGTTGAACTAGTGGAATTACCCAAACTTGGACAAAAAAACTTTTGTGTTCATTTGTGGTGTGTGAATAAATTTTCTTTACTAACATTTGTTATTGTTTTAAATTTTTTTTCCGTACATGAACTGTAAAATTTTCATTTTGTTGTGATCTATTGCCTTTTTGGTTTACGGGATGAAGGGAGAGCGAAAACTGAAAGTTTTGATTTATGAAAAAAGTGTACATCTAAAATGAAAATGCACAGTGCACAAATGTAGAGCGAGATAATTCCAAGGAGTTTCTGTAATTTTTAGGGATTGTAGGCTTTTCTTAGTTTTTATACATCAGGTTTTGCGATCATCGGGAAAAAGGGGGAGGCAGGGTTTTTTAACTGAGTCTTGAATCCCAATCCATAAGTCATTTCTTAGGGTAATATAGCCCGTTACGCATGATAAATCACTTTACAATCATCCATGATCGTTGGGTCAGCTTTTTGTAGATGGGCAATATAATGGCTTGTTTGACTGGGGTGAATATGCCACCGCACGTTCACTTGAGAATTTAATGAGCGTTTGTTATTCTGTTCAAAAGCTTTGGATCCATAGGTGATTTGCATCTTTAACATGTTTAAAACATGCAAATCCATTTTTTAAGCAGGTGTGGAGGAAATCTCTTTCTTATAAAATTCCAAGCAGTTGGGGTTGAACTAGTGGAATTTCCCAAACTTGGACAAAAAAACTTTTGTGTTCATTTGTGGTGTGTGAATAAATTTTCTTTACTTACATTTGTTATTGTTTTAGATTTTTTTTCCATACAAGAACAGTAAAATTTTCATTTTGTAGTGATCTATTGCCTTTTTTGTTTACGGGATGAAGGGAGAGCGAAAACTGAAAGTTTTGATTTATGAAAAAAGTGTACATCTAAAATGAAAATGCACATTGCACAAATGTAGAGCGAGATAATTCCAAGGAGTTTCTGTAATTTTTAGGTATTGTAGGCTTTTCTTAGTTTTTATATATCAGGTTTTGCAATCGTCGGGAAAAAGGGGGAGGCAGGGTTTTTTAACTGAGTCTTGAATCCCAATCCATAAGTCATTTCTTAGGGTAATATAGCCCGTTACGCATGATAAATCACTTTACAATCATCCATGATCGTTAGGTCAGCTTTTTGTAGATGGGCAATATAATGGCTTGTTTGACTGGGGTGAATATGCCACCGCACGTTCACTTGAGAATTTAATGAGCGTTTGTTATTCTCTTCAAAAGCTTTGGATCCATAGGTGATTTGCATATTTAACAAGTTTAAAACATGCAAATCCATTTTTTAAGCAGGTGTGGAGGAAATCTCTTTCTTATAAAATTCCAAGCTGTTGGGGTTGAACTAGTGGAATTTCCCAAACTTGGACAAAAAAACTTTTGTGTTCATTTGTGGTGTGTGAATAAATTTTCTTTACTTACATTTGTTATTGTTTTAGATTTTTTTTCCATACAAGAACAGTAAAATTTTCATTTTGTAGTGATCTATTGCCTTTTTTGTTTACGGGATGAAGGGAGAGCGAAAACTGAAAGTTTTGATTTATGAAAAAAGTGTACATCTAAAATGAAAATGCACATTGCACAAATGTAGAGCGAGATAATTCCAAGGAGTTTCTGTAATTTTTAGGGATTGTAGGCTTGTCTTAGTTTTTATATATCAGGTTTTGCAATCGTCGGGAAAAAGGGGGAGGCAGGGATTTTTAACTGAGTCTTGAATCCGAATCCATAAGTCATTTCTTAGGGTAATATAGCCCGTTACGCATGATAAATCACTTTACAATCATCCATGATCGTTGGGTCAGCTTTTTGTAGATGGGCAATATAATGGCTTGTTTGACTGGGGTGAATATGCCACCGCACGTTCACTTGAGAATTTAATGAGCGTTTGTTATTCTCTTCAAAAGCTTTGGATCCATAGGTGATTTGCATCTTTAACATGTTCAAAACATGCAAATCCATTTTTTAAGCAGGTGTGGAGGAAATCTCTTTCTTATAAAATTCCAAGCTGTTGGGGTTGAACTAGTGGAATTTCCCAAACTTGGACAAAAAAACTTTTGTGTTCATTTGTGGTGTGTGAATAAATTTTCTTTACTTACATTTGTTATTGTTTTAAATTTTTTTTCCGTACATGAACAGTAAAATTTTCATTTTGTAGTGATCTATTGCCTTTTTGGTTTACGGGATGAAGGGAGAGCGAAAACTCAAAGTTTTGATTTATGAAAAAAGTGTACATCTAAAATGAAAATGCACAGTGCACAAATGTAGAGCGAGATAATTCCAAGGAGTTTCTGTAATTTTTAGGGATTGTAGGCTCTTCTTAGATTTTATATATCAGGTTTTGCAATCGTCGGGAAAAAGGGGGAGGCTGGGATTTTTAACTGAGTCTTGACTCCCAATCCATAAGTCATTTCTTAGGGTAATATAGCCCGTTACGCATGATAAATCACTTTAGAATCATCCATGATCGTTGGGTCAGCTTTTTGTAGATATGCAAAATAATGGCTTGTTTGACTGGGGTGAATATCCCACCGCACGTTCACTTGAGAATTTAATGAGCGTTTGTTATTCTCTTCAAATGCTTTGGATCCATAGGTGATTTGCATCTTTAACATGTTTAAAACATGCAAATCCATTTTTTAAGCATGTGTGGAGCAAATCTCTTTCTGATAAAATTCCAAGCTGTTGGGGTTGAACTAGTGGAATTACCCAAACTTGGACAAAAAAACTTTTGTGTTCATTTGTGGTGTGTGAATAAATTTTCTTTACTAACATTTGTTATTGTTTTAAATTTTTTTTCCGTACATGAACTGTAAAATTTTCATTTTGTTGTGATCTATTGCCTTTTTGGTTTACGGGATGAAGGGAGAGCGAAAACTGAAAGTTTTGATTTATGAAAAAAGTGTACATCTAAAATGAAAATGCACAGTGCACAAATGTAGAGCGAGATAATTCCAAGGAGTTTCTGTAATTTTTAGGGATTGTAGGCTTTTCTTAGTTTTTATACATCAGGTTTTGCGATCATCGGGAAAAAGGGGGAGGCAGGGTTTTTTAACTGAGTCTTGAATCCCAATCCATAAGTCATTTCTTAGGGTAATATAGCCCGTTACGCATGATAAATCACTTTACAATCATCCATGATCGTTGGGTCAGCTTTTTGTAGATGGGCAATATAATGGCTTGTTTGACTGGGGTGAATATGCCACCGCACGTTCACTTGAGAATTTAATGAGCGTTTGTTATTCTGTTCAAAAGCTTTGGATCCATAGGTGATTTGCATCTTTAACATGTTTAAAACATGCAAATCCATTTTTTAAGCAGGTGTGGAGGAAATCTCTTTCTTATAAAATTCCAAGCAGTTGGGGTTGAACTAGTGGAATTTCCCAAACTTGGACAAAAAAACTTTTGTGTTCATTTGTGGTGTGTGAATAAATTTTCTTTACTTACATTTGTTATTGTTTTAGATTTTTTTTCCATACAAGAACAGTAAAATTTTCATTTTGTAGTGATCTATTGCCTTTTTTGTTTACGGGATGAAGGGAGAGCGAAAACTGAAAGTTTTGATTTATGAAAAAAGTGTACATCTAAAATGAAAATGCACATTGCACAAATGTAGAGCGAGATAATTCCAAGGAGTTTCTGTAATTTTTAGGTATTGTAGGCTTTTCTTAGTTTTTATATATCAGGTTTTGCAATCGTCGGGAAAAAGGGGGAGGCAGGGTTTTTTAACTGAGTCTTGAATCCCAATCCATAAGTCATTTCTTAGGGTAATATAGCCCGTTACGCATGATAAATCACTTTACAATCATCCATGATCGTTAGGTCAGCTTTTTGTAGATGGGCAATATAATGGCTTGTTTGACTGGGGTGAATATGCCACCGCACGTTCACTTGAGAATTTAATGAGCGTTTGTTATTCTCTTCAAAAGCTTTGGATCCATAGGTGATTTGCATATTTAACAAGTTTAAAACATGCAAATCCATTTTTTAAGCAGGTGTGGAGGAAATCTCTTTCTTATAAAATTCCAAGCTGTTGGGGTTGAACTAGTGGAATTTCCCAAACTTGGACAAAAAAACTTTTGTGTTCATTTGTGGTGTGTGAATAAATTTTCTTTACTTACATTTGTTATTGTTTTAGATTTTTTTTCCATACAAGAACAGTAAAATTTTCATTTTGTAGTGATCTATTGCCTTTTTTGTTTACGGGATGAAGGGAGAGCGAAAACTGAAAGTTTTGATTTATGAAAAAAGTGTACATCTAAAATGAAAATGCACATTGCACAAATGTAGAGCGAGATAATTCCAAGGAGTTTCTGTAATTTTTAGGGATTGTAGGCTTGTCTTAGTTTTTATATATCAGGTTTTGCAATCGTCGGGAAAAAGGGGGAGGCAGGGATTTTTAACTGAGTCTTGAATCCGAATCCATAAGTCATTTCTTAGGGTAATATAGCCCGTTACGCATGATAAATCACTTTACAATCATCCATGATCGTTGGGTCAGCTTTTTGTAGATGGGCAATATAATGGCTTGTTTGACTGGGGTGAATATGCCACCGCACGTTCACTTGAGAATTTAATGAGCGTTTGTTATTCTCTTCAAAAGCTTTGGATCCATAGGTGATTTGCATCTTTAACATGTTCAAAACATGCAAATCCATTTTTTAAGCAGGTGTGGAGGAAATCTCTTTCTTATAAAATTCCAAGCTGTTGGGGTTGAACTAGTGGAATTTCCCAAACTTGGACAAAAAAACTTTTGTGTTCATTTGTGGTGTGTGAATAAATTTTCTTTACTTACATTTGTTATTGTTTTAAATTTTTTTTCCGTACATGAACAGTAAAATTTTCATTTTGTAGTGATCTATTGCCTTTTTGGTTTACGGGATGAAGGGAGAGCGAAAACTCAAAGTTTTGATTTATGAAAAAAGTGTACATCTAAAATGAAAATGCACAGTGCACAAATGTAGAGCGAGATAATTCCAAGGAGTTTCTGTAATTTTTAGGGATTGTAGGCTCTTCTTAGATTTTATATATCAGGTTTTGCAATCGTCGGGAAAAAGGGGGAGGCTGGGATTTTTAACTGAGTCTTGACTCCCAATCCATAAGTCATTTCTTAGGGTAATATAGCCCGTTACGCATGATAAATCACTTTAGAATCATCCATGATCGTTGGGTCAGCTTTTTGTAGATATGCAAAATAATGGCTTGTTTGACTGGGGTGAATATCCCACCGCACGTTCACTTGAGAATTTAATGAGCGTTTGTTATTCTCTTCAAATGCTTTGGATCCATAGGTGATTTGCATCTTTAACATGTTTAAAACATGCAAATCCATTTTTTAAGCATGTGTGGAGCAAATCTCTTTCTGATAAAATTCCAAGCTGTTGGGGTTGAACTAGTGGAATTACCCAAACTTGGACAAAAAAACTTTTGTGTTCATTTGTGGTGTGTGAATAAATTTTCTTTACTAACATTTGTTATTGTTTTAAATTTTTTTTCCGTACATGAACTGTAAAATTTTCATTTTGTTGTGATCTATTGCCTTTTTGGTTTACGGGATGAAGGGAGAGCGAAAACTGAAAGTTTTGATTTATGAAAAAAGTGTACATCTAAAATGAAAATGCACAGTGCACAAATGTAGAGCGAGATAATTCCAAGGAGTTTCTGTAATTTTTAGGGATTGTAGGCTTTTCTTAGTTTTTATACATCAGGTTTTGCGATCATCGGGAAAAAGGGGGAGGCAGGGTTTTTTAACTGAGTCTTGAATCCCAATCCATAAGTCATTTCTTAGGGTAATATAGCCCGTTACGCATGATAAATCACTTTACAATCATCCATGATCGTTGGGTCAGCTTTTTGTAGATGGGCAATATAATGGCTTGTTTGACTGGGGTGAATATGCCACCGCACGTTCACTTGAGAATTTAATGAGCGTTTGTTATTCTGTTCAAAAGCTTTGGATCCATAGGTGATTTGCATCTTTAACATGTTTAAAACATGCAAATCCATTTTTTAAGCAGGTGTGGAGGAAATCTCTTTCTTATAAAATTCCAAGCAGTTGGGGTTGAACTAGTGGAATTTCCCAAACTTGGACAAAAAAACTTTTGTGTTCATTTGTGGTGTGTGAATAAATTTTCTTTACTTACATTTGTTATTGTTTTAGATTTTTTTTCCATACAAGAACAGTAAAATTTTCATTTTGTAGTGATCTATTGCCTTTTTTGTTTACGGGATGAAGGGAGAGCGAAAACTGAAAGTTTTGATTTATGAAAAAAGTGTACATCTAAAATGAAAATGCACATTGCACAAATGTAGAGCGAGATAATTCCAAGGAGTTTCTGTAATTTTTAGGTATTGTAGGCTTTTCTTAGTTTTTATATATCAGGTTTTGCAATCGTCGGGAAAAAGGGGGAGGCAGGGTTTTTTAACTGAGTCTTGAATCCCAATCCATAAGTCATTTCTTAGGGTAATATAGCCCGTTACGCATGATAAATCACTTTACAATCATCCATGATCGTTAGGTCAGCTTTTTGTAGATGGGCAATATAATGGCTTGTTTGACTGGGGTGAATATGCCACCGCACGTTCACTTGAGAATTTAATGAGCGTTTGTTATTCTCTTCAAAAGCTTTGGATCCATAGGTGATTTGCATATTTAACAAGTTTAAAACATGCAAATCCATTTTTTAAGCAGGTGTGGAGGAAATCTCTTTCTTATAAAATTCCAAGCTGTTGGGGTTGAACTAGTGGAATTTCCCAAACTTGGACAAAAAAACTTTTGTGTTCATTTGTGGTGTGTGAATAAATTTTCTTTACTTACATTTGTTATTGTTTTAGATTTTTTTTCCATACAAGAACAGTAAAATTTTCATTTTGTAGTGATCTATTGCCTTTTTTGTTTACGGGATGAAGGGAGAGCGAAAACTGAAAGTTTTGATTTATGAAAAAAGTGTACATCTAAAATGAAAATGCACATTGCACAAATGTAGAGCGAGATAATTCCAAGGAGTTTCTGTAATTTTTAGGGATTGTAGGCTTGTCTTAGTTTTTATATATCAGGTTTTGCAATCGTCGGGAAAAAGGGGGAGGCAGGGATTTTTAACTGAGTCTTGAATCCGAATCCATAAGTCATTTCTTAGGGTAATATAGCCCGTTACGCATGATAAATCACTTTACAATCATCCATGATCGTTGGGTCAGCTTTTTGTAGATGGGCAATATAATGGCTTGTTTGACTGGGGTGAATATGCCACCGCACGTTCACTTGAGAATTTAATGAGCGTTTGTTATTCTCTTCAAAAGCTTTGGATCCATAGGTGATTTGCATCTTTAACATGTTCAAAACATGCAAATCCATTTTTTAAGCAGGTGTGGAGGAAATCTCTTTCTTATAAAATTCCAAGCTGTTGGGGTTGAACTAGTGGAATTTCCCAAACTTGGACAAAAAAACTTTTGTGTTCATTTGTGGTGTGTGAATAAATTTTCTTTACTTACATTTGTTATTGTTTTAAATTTTTTTTCCGTACATGAACAGTAAAATTTTCATTTTGTAGTGATCTATTGCCTTTTTGGTTTACGGGATGAAGGGAGAGCGAAAACTCAAAGTTTTGATTTATGAAAAAAGTGTACATCTAAAATGAAAATGCACAGTGCACAAATGTAGAGCGAGATAATTCCAAGGAGTTTCTGTAATTTTTAGGGATTGTAGGCTCTTCTTAGATTTTATATATCAGGTTTTGCAATCGTCGGGAAAAAGGGGGAGGCTGGGATTTTTAACTGAGTCTTGACTCCCAATCCATAAGTCATTTCTTAGGGTAATATAGCCCGTTACGCATGATAAATCACTTTAGAATCATCCATGATCGTTGGGTCAGCTTTTTGTAGATATGCAAAATAATGGCTTGTTTGACTGGGGTGAATATCCCACCGCACGTTCACTTGAGAATTTAATGAGCGTTTGTTATTCTCTTCAAATGCTTTGGATCCATAGGTGATTTGCATCTTTAACATGTTTAAAACATGCAAATCCATTTTTTAAGCATGTGTGGAGCAAATCTCTTTCTGATAAAATTCCAAGCTGTTGGGGTTGAACTAGTGGAATTACCCAAACTTGGACAAAAAAACTTTTGTGTTCATTTGTGGTGTGTGAATAAATTTTCTTTACTAACATTTGTTATTGTTTTAAATTTTTTTTCCGTACATGAACTGTAAAATTTTCATTTTGTTGTGATCTATTGCCTTTTTGGTTTACGGGATGAAGGGAGAGCGAAAACTGAAAGTTTTGATTTATGAAAAAAGTGTACATCTAAAATGAAAATGCACAGTGCACAAATGTAGAGCGAGATAATTCCAAGGAGTTTCTGTAATTTTTAGGGATTGTAGGCTTTTCTTAGTTTTTATACATCAGGTTTTGCGATCATCGGGAAAAAGGGGGAGGCAGGGTTTTTTAACTGAGTCTTGAATCCCAATCCATAAGTCATTTCTTAGGGTAATATAGCCCGTTACGCATGATAAATCACTTTACAATCATCCATGATCGTTGGGTCAGCTTTTTGTAGATGGGCAATATAATGGCTTGTTTGACTGGGGTGAATATGCCACCGCACGTTCACTTGAGAATTTAATGAGCGTTTGTTATTCTGTTCAAAAGCTTTGGATCCATAGGTGATTTGCATCTTTAACATGTTTAAAACATGCAAATCCATTTTTTAAGCAGGTGTGGAGGAAATCTCTTTCTTATAAAATTCCAAGCAGTTGGGGTTGAACTAGTGGAATTTCCCAAACTTGGACAAAAAAACTTTTGTGTTCATTTGTGGTGTGTGAATAAATTTTCTTTACTTACATTTGTTATTGTTTTAGATTTTTTTTCCATACAAGAACAGTAAAATTTTCATTTTGTAGTGATCTATTGCCTTTTTTGTTTACGGGATGAAGGGAGAGCGAAAACTGAAAGTTTTGATTTATGAAAAAAGTGTACATCTAAAATGAAAATGCACATTGCACAAATGTAGAGCGAGATAATTCCAAGGAGTTTCTGTAATTTTTAGGTATTGTAGGCTTTTCTTAGTTTTTATATATCAGGTTTTGCAATCGTCGGGAAAAAGGGGGAGGCAGGGTTTTTTAACTGAGTCTTGAATCCCAATCCATAAGTCATTTCTTAGGGTAATATAGCCCGTTACGCATGATAAATCACTTTACAATCATCCATGATCGTTAGGTCAGCTTTTTGTAGATGGGCAATATAATGGCTTGTTTGACTGGGGTGAATATGCCACCGCACGTTCACTTGAGAATTTAATGAGCGTTTGTTATTCTCTTCAAAAGCTTTGGATCCATAGGTGATTTGCATATTTAACAAGTTTAAAACATGCAAATCCATTTTTTAAGCAGGTGTGGAGGAAATCTCTTTCTTATAAAATTCCAAGCTGTTGGGGTTGAACTAGTGGAATTTCCCAAACTTGGACAAAAAAACTTTTGTGTTCATTTGTGGTGTGTGAATAAATTTTCTTTACTTACATTTGTTATTGTTTTAGATTTTTTTTCCATACAAGAACAGTAAAATTTTCATTTTGTAGTGATCTATTGCCTTTTTTGTTTACGGGATGAAGGGAGAGCGAAAACTGAAAGTTTTGATTTATGAAAAAAGTGTACATCTAAAATGAAAATGCACATTGCACAAATGTAGAGCGAGATAATTCCAAGGAGTTTCTGTAATTTTTAGGGATTGTAGGCTTGTCTTAGTTTTTATATATCAGGTTTTGCAATCGTCGGGAAAAAGGGGGAGGCAGGGATTTTTAACTGAGTCTTGAATCCGAATCCATAAGTCATTTCTTAGGGTAATATAGCCCGTTACGCATGATAAATCACTTTACAATCATCCATGATCGTTGGGTCAGCTTTTTGTAGATGGGCAATATAATGGCTTGTTTGACTGGGGTGAATATGCCACCGCACGTTCACTTGAGAATTTAATGAGCGTTTGTTATTCTCTTCAAAAGCTTTGGATCCATAGGTGATTTGCATCTTTAACATGTTCAAAACATGCAAATCCATTTTTTAAGCAGGTGTGGAGGAAATCTCTTTCTTATAAAATTCCAAGCTGTTGGGGTTGAACTAGTGGAATTTCCCAAACTTGGACAAAAAAACTTTTGTGTTCATTTGTGGTGTGTGAATAAATTTTCTTTACTTACATTTGTTATTGTTTTAAATTTTTTTTCCGTACATGAACAGTAAAATTTTCATTTTGTAGTGATCTATTGCCTTTTTGGTTTACGGGATGAAGGGAGAGCGAAAACTCAAAGTTTTGATTTATGAAAAAAGTGTACATCTAAAATGAAAATGCACAGTGCACAAATGTAGAGCGAGATAATTCCAAGGAGTTTCTGTAATTTTTAGGGATTGTAGGCTCTTCTTAGATTTTATATATCAGGTTTTGCAATCGTCGGGAAAAAGGGGGAGGCTGGGATTTTTAACTGAGTCTTGACTCCCAATCCATAAGTCATTTCTTAGGGTAATATAGCCCGTTACGCATGATAAATCACTTTAGAATCATCCATGATCGTTGGGTCAGCTTTTTGTAGATATGCAAAATAATGGCTTGTTTGACTGGGGTGAATATCCCACCGCACGTTCACTTGAGAATTTAATGAGCGTTTGTTATTCTCTTCAAATGCTTTGGATCCATAGGTGATTTGCATCTTTAACATGTTTAAAACATGCAAATCCATTTTTTAAGCATGTGTGGAGCAAATCTCTTTCTGATAAAATTCCAAGCTGTTGGGGTTGAACTAGTGGAATTACCCAAACTTGGACAAAAAAACTTTTGTGTTCATTTGTGGTGTGTGAATAAATTTTCTTTACTAACATTTGTTATTGTTTTAAATTTTTTTTCCGTACATGAACTGTAAAATTTTCATTTTGTTGTGATCTATTGCCTTTTTGGTTTACGGGATGAAGGGAGAGCGAAAACTGAAAGTTTTGATTTATGAAAAAAGTGTACATCTAAAATGAAAATGCACAGTGCACAAATGTAGAGCGAGATAATTCCAAGGAGTTTCTGTAATTTTTAGGGATTGTAGGCTTTTCTTAGTTTTTATACATCAGGTTTTGCGATCATCGGGAAAAAGGGGGAGGCAGGGTTTTTTAACTGAGTCTTGAATCCCAATCCATAAGTCATTTCTTAGGGTAATATAGCCCGTTACGCATGATAAATCACTTTACAATCATCCATGATCGTTGGGTCAGCTTTTTGTAGATGGGCAATATAATGGCTTGTTTGACTGGGGTGAATATGCCACCGCACGTTCACTTGAGAATTTAATGAGCGTTTGTTATTCTGTTCAAAAGCTTTGGATCCATAGGTGATTTGCATCTTTAACATGTTTAAAACATGCAAATCCATTTTTTAAGCAGGTGTGGAGGAAATCTCTTTCTTATAAAATTCCAAGCAGTTGGGGTTGAACTAGTGGAATTTCCCAAACTTGGACAAAAAAACTTTTGTGTTCATTTGTGGTGTGTGAATAAATTTTCTTTACTTACATTTGTTATTGTTTTAGATTTTTTTTCCATACAAGAACAGTAAAATTTTCATTTTGTAGTGATCTATTGCCTTTTTTGTTTACGGGATGAAGGGAGAGCGAAAACTGAAAGTTTTGATTTATGAAAAAAGTGTACATCTAAAATGAAAATGCACATTGCACAAATGTAGAGCGAGATAATTCCAAGGAGTTTCTGTAATTTTTAGGGATTGTAGGCTTGTCTTAGTTTTTATATATCAGGTTTTGCAATCGTCGGGAAAAAGGGGGAGGCAGGGATTTTTAACTGAGTCTTGAATCCGAATCCATAAGTCATTTCTTAGGGTAATATAGCCCGTTACGCATGATAAATCACTTTACAATCATCCATGATCGTTGGGTCAGCTTTTTGTAGATGGGCAATATAATGGCTTGTTTGACTGGGGTGAATATGCCACCGCACGTTCACTTGAGAATTTAATGAGCGTTTGTTATTCTCTTCAAAAGCTTTGGATCCATAGGTGATTTGCATCTTTAACATGTTCAAAACATGCAAATCCATTTTTTAAGCAGGTGTGGAGGAAATCTCTTTCTTATAAAATTCCAAGCTGTTGGGGTTGAACTAGTGGAATTTCCCAAACTTGGACAAAAAAACTTTTGTGTTCATTTGTGGTGTGTGAATAAATTTTCTTTACTTACATTTGTTATTGTTTTAAATTTTTTTTCCGTACATGAACAGTAAAATTTTCATTTTGTAGTGATCTATTGCCTTTTTGGTTTACGGGATGAAGGGAGAGCGAAAACTCAAAGTTTTGATTTATGAAAAAAGTGTACATCTAAAATGAAAATGCACAGTGCACAAATGTAGAGCGAGATAATTCCAAGGAGTTTCTGTAATTTTTAGGGATTGTAGGCTCTTCTTAGATTTTATATATCAGGTTTTGCAATCGTCGGGAAAAAGGGGGAGGCAGGGATTTTTAACTGAGTCTTGAATCCGAATCCATAAGTCATTTCTTAGGGTAATATAGCCCGTTACGCATGATAAATCACTTTACAATCATCCATGATCGTTGGGTCAGCTTTTTGTAGATATGCAAAATAATGGCTTGTTTGACTGGGGTGAATATCCCACCGCACGTTCACTTGAGAATTTAATGAGCGTTTGTTATTCTCTTCAAATGCTTTGGATCCATAGGTGATTTGCATCTTTAACATGTTTAAAACATGCAAATCCATTTTTTAAGCATGTGTGGAGCAAATCTCTTTCTGATAAAATTCCAAGCTGTTGGGGTTGAACTAGTGGAATTACCCAAACTTGGACAAAAAAACTTTTGTGTTCATTTGTGGTGTGTGAATAAATTTCCTTTACTAACATTTGTTATTGTTTTAATTTTTTTTTTCCGTACATGAACAGTTAAATTTTCATTTTGTTGTGATCTATTGCCTTTTTGGTTTACGGGATGAAGGGAGAGCGAAAACTGAAAGTTTTGATTTATGAAAAAAGTGTACATCTAAAATGAAAATGCACAGTGCACAAATGTAGAGCGAGATAATTCCAAGGAGTTTCTGTAATTTTTAGGGATTGTAGGCTCTTCTTAGATTTTATATATCAGGTTTTGCAATCGTCGGGAAAAAGGGGGAGGCTGGGATTTTTAACTGAGTCTTGACTCCCAATCCATAAGTCATTTCTTAGGGTAATATAGCCCGTTACGCATGATAAATCACTTTACAATCATCCATGATCGTTGGGTCAGCTTTTAGTAGATGGGCAAAATAATGGCTTGTTTGACTGGGGTGAATTTCCCACCGCACGTTCACTTGAGAATTTAATGAGCGTTTGTTATTCTCTTCAAAAGCTTTGGATCCATACGTGATTTGCATCTTTAACATGTTTAAAACATGCAAATCCATTTTTTAAGCATGTGTGGAGGAAATCTCTTTCTTATAAAATTCCAAGCTGTTGGGGTTGAACTAGTGGAAATTCCCAAACTTGGACAAAAAAACTTTTGTGTTCATTTGTGGTGTGTGAATAAATTTTCTTTACTTACATTTGTTATTGTTTTAAATTTTTTTTCCGTACATGAACTGTAAAATTTTCATTTTGTTGTGATCTATTGCCTTTTTGGTTTACGGGATGAAGGGAGAGCGAAAACTGAAAGTTTTGATTTATGAAAAAAGTGTACATCTAAAATGAAAATGCACAGTGCACAAATATAGAGCGAGATAATTCCAAGGAGTTTCTGAAATTTTTAGGGATTGTAGGCTCTTCTTAGTTTTTGTATATCAGGTTTTGCAATCGTCGGGAAAAAGGGGGAGGCTGGGTATTTTAACTGAGTCTTGAATCCCAATCCATAAGTCATTTCTTAGGGTAATATAGCCCGTTACGCATGATAAATCACTTTACAATCATCCATGATCGTTGGGTCAGCTTTTTGTAGATGGGCAATATAATGGCTTATTTGACTGGGGTGAATATCCCACCGCACGTTCACTTGAGAATTTAATGAGCGTTTGTTATTCTCTTCAAAAGCTTTGGATCCATAAGTGATTTGCATCTTTAACATGTTTAAAACATGCAAATCGTTTTTTTAAGCATGTGGAGGAAATCTCTTTCTTATAAAATTCCAAGCTGTTGGGGTTGAACTAGTGGAATTTCCCAAACTTGGACAAAAAAACTTTTGTGTTCATTTGTGGTGTGTGAATAAATTTTCTTTACTTACATTTGTTATTGTTTTAAATTTTTTTTCCGTACAAGAACAGTAAAATTTTCATTTTGTAGTGATCTATTGCCTTTTTGGTTTACGGGATGAAGGGAGAGCGAAAACTGAAAGTTTTGATTTATGAAAAAAGTGTACATCTAAAATAAAAATGCACATTGCACAAATGTAGAGCGAGATAATTCCAAGGAGTTTCTGTAATTTTTAGGGATTGTAGGCTTTTCTTAGTTTTTATATATCAGGTTTTGCAATCATCGGGAAAAAGGGGGAGGCTGGGATTTTTAACTGAGTCTTGAATCCGAATCCATAAGTCATTTCTTAGGGTAATATAGCCCGTTACGCATGATAAATCACTTTACAATCATCCATGATCGTTGGGTCAGCTTTTTGTAGATGGGCAATATAATGGCTTGTTTGACTGGGGTGAATATGCCACCGCACGTTCACTTGAGAATTTAATGAGCGTTTGTTATTCTGTTCAAAAGCTTTGGATCCATAGGTCATTTGTATCTTTAACATGTTTAAAACATGCAAATCCATTTTTTAAGCATGTGTGGAGGAAATCACTTTCTTATAAAATTCCAAGCTGTTGGGGTTGAACTAGTGGAAATTCCCAAACTTGGACAAAAAAACTTTTGTGTTCATTTGTGGTGTGTGAATAAATTTCCTTTACTTACATTTTTTATTGTTTTAATTTTTTTTTTCCGTACATGAACAGTTAAATTTTCATTTTGTAGTGATCTATTGCCTTTTTGGTTTACGGGATGAAGGGAGAGCGAAAACTGAAAGTTTTGATTTATGAAAAAAGTGTACATCTAAAATGAAAATGCACAGTGCACAAATATAGAGCGAGATAATTCCAAGGAGTTTCTGAAATTTTTAGGGATTGTAGGCTCTTCTTAGTTTTAATATATCAGGTTTTGCAATCGTCGGGAAAAAGGGGGAGGCTGGGTTTTTTAACTGAGTCTTGAATCCCAATCCATAAGTCATTTCTTAGGGTAATATAGCCCGTTACGCATGATAAATCACTTTACAATCATCCATGATCGTTGGGTCAGCTTTTTGTAGATGGGCAATATAATGGCTTATTTGACTGGGGTGAATATCCCACCGCACGTTCACTTGAGAATTTAATGAGCGTTTGTTATTCTCTTCAAAAGCTTTGGATCCATAGGTGATTTGCATCTTTAACATGTTTAAAACATGCAAATCCATTTTTTAAGCATGTGTGGAGGAAATCTCTTTCTTATAAAATTCCAAGCTGTTGGGGTTGAACTAGTGGAATTTCCCAAACTTGGACAAAAAAACTTTTGTGTTTATTTGTGGTGTGTGAATAAATATTCTTTACTTACATTTGTTATTGTTTTAAATTTTTTTTCCGTACAAGAACAGTAAAATTTTCATTTTGTAGTGATCTATTGCCTTTTTGGTTTACGGGATGAAGGGAGAGCGAAAACTGAAAGTTTTGATTGATGAAAAAAGTGTACATCTAAAATGAAAATGCACAGTGCACAAATGTAGAGCGAGATAATTCCAAGGAGTTTCTGTAATTTTTAGGGATTGTAGGCTCTTCTTAGTTTTTATATATCAGGTTTTGTATTCATCGGGAAAAAGGGGGAGGCTAGGATTTTTAACTGAGTCTTGAATCCGAATCCATAAGTCATTTCTTAGGGTAATATAGACCGTTACGCATGATAAATCACTTTACAATCATCCATGATCGTTGGGTCAGCTTTTTGTAGATGGGCAATATAATGGCTTGTTTGACTGGGGTGAATATGCCACCGCACGTTCACTTGAGAATTTAATGAGCGTTTGTTATTCTGTTCAAAAGCTTTGGATCCATAGGTGATTTGTATCTTTAACATGTTTAAAACATGCAAATCCATTTTTTAAGCATGTGTGGAGGAAATCACTTTCTTATAAAATTCCAAGCTGTTGGGGTTGAACTAGTGGAAATTCCCAAACTTGGACAAAAAAACTTTTGTGTTCATTTGTGGTGTGTGAATAAATTTTCTTTACTTACATTTGTTATTGTTTTAAATTTTTTTTCCGTACATGAACAGTAAAATTTTCATTTTGTAGTGATCTATTGCCTTTTTGGTTTACGGGATGAAGGGAGAGCGAAAACTGAAAGTTTTGATTTATGAAAAAAGTGTACATCTAAAATGAAAATGCACAGTGCACAAATATAGAGCGAGATAATTCCAAGGAGTTTCTGAAATTTTTAGGGATTGTAGGCTCTTCTTAGTTTTTGTATATCAGGTTTTGCAATCGTCGGGAAAAAGGGGGAGGCTGGGTTTTTTAACTGAGTCTTGAATCCCAATCCATAAGTCATTTCTTAGGGTAATATAGCCCGTTACGCATGATAAATCACTTTACAATCATCCATGATCGTTGGGTCAGCTTTTTGTAGATGGGCAATATAATGGCTTATTTGACTGGGGTGAATATCCCACCGCACGTTCACTTGAGAATTTAATGAGCGTTTGTTATTCTCTTCAAAAGCTTTGGATCCATAGGTGATTTGCATCTTTAACATGTTTAAAACATGCAAATCGTTTTTTTAAGCATGTGGAGGAAATCTCTTTCTTATAAAATTCCAAGCTGTTGGGGTTGAACTAGTGGAATTTCCCAAACTTGGACAAAAAAACTTTTGTGTTCATTTGTGGTGTGTGAATAAATTTTCTTTACTTACATTTGTTATTGTTTTAAATTTTTTTTCCATACAAGAACAGTAAAATTTTCATTTTGTAGTGATCTATTGCCTTTTTTGTTTACGGGATGAAGGGAGAGCGAAAACTGAAAGTTTTGATTTATGAAAAAATTGTACATCTAAAATGAAAATGCACATTGCACAAATGTAGAGCGAGATAATTCCAAGGAGTTTCTGTAATTTTTAGGGATTGTAGGCTTTTCTTAGTTTTTATATATCAGGTTTTGCAATCGTCTGGAAAAAGGGGGAGGCAGGGATTTTTAACTGAGTCTTGAATCCGAATCCATAAGTCATTTCTTAGGGTAATATAGCCCGTTACGCATGATAAATCACTTTACAATCATCCATGATCGTTGGGTCAGCGTTTTGTAGATGGGCAATATAATGGCTTGTTTGACTGGGGTGAATATGCCACCGCACGTTCACTTGAGAATTTAATGAGCGTTTGTTATTCTGTTCAAAAGCTTTGGATCCATAGGTGATTTGTATCTTTAACATGTTTAAAACATGCAAATCCATTTTTTAAGCATGTGTGGAGGAAATCACTTTCTTATAAAATTCCAAGCTGTTGGGGTTGAACTAGTGGAAATTCCCAAACTTGGACAAAAAAACTTTTGTGTTCATTTGTGGTGTGTGAATAAATTTTCTTTTCTTACATTTGTTATTGTTTTAAATTTCTTTTCCGTACATGAACAGTAAAATTTTCATTTTGTAGTGATCTATTGCCTTTTTGGTTTACGGGATGAAGGGAGAGCGAAAACTGAAAGTTTTGATTTATGAAAAAAGTGTACATCTAAAATGAAAATGCACAGTGCACAAATATAGACCGAGATAATTCCAAGGAGTTTCTGAAATTTTTAGGGATTGTAGGCTCTTCTTAGTTTTTATATATCAGGTTTTGCAATCGTCGGGAAAAAGGGGGAGGCTGGGATTTTTAACTGAGTCTTGAATCCCAATCCATAAGT
>NW_027182083.1:15000-24824 GCF_029961685.1 Aristolochia californica | reverse complement strand
CTGATCAAAACAGAATCTTAGTAATTTGGTAATTTTGGTAATCATTATCATTATTGAAAAAGGAAAAGGGGTTTAGTTTATCCGCGGCTATTTTTATTTATTTGAGTGGAATTCATATTCATAATTGTTTGTTTGAATTGTGTAATCCCCCATTATTGACACTGGTAGACGACCCAAAGCAATTTGATTATAATTCAATTCGTGACGATCATAAGTAGAAAGTTCATATTCCTCAGTCATTGATAAACAATTTGTTGGACAATACTCGACGCAGTTGCCACAAAATATACAGATTCCAAAATCAATACTATAATTAAGCAGCCGTTTCTTTCTAATATCTGTTTCCAATCTCCAATCAACAACAGGTAAATCTATGGGACATACACGAACACATACTTCGCAAGCAATACATTTATCAAATTCAAAGTGGATTCGACCGCGGAAACGCTCTGATGTGATCAATTTTTCATAAGGATATTGAATAGTTACAGGTAAACGATTCGCGTGGGATAAAGTAATCATGAAACTTTGACCAATGTACCTTGTAGCTCGTACTGTTTGTTGACCATAATTCATGAACCCAGTCACCATAGGGAACATATCGTGGATATCCATGAATAATTTGATGTTTCTTTCTCTTGCTTGAGAGAGGTTATGAACCTAGAATTTCATATTCTGTTACAGCGAAAGGCGTTGGAAAGAAGTTGTCAATAATAGATTACCTAGAGAAACAGGTAAAAGAAATTTCCATCCAAGATTTAATAGTTGGTCCATTCTCATCCTAGGTAAAGTCCACCTTGTTGTGATAGGAATGAACAGGAACAAATAAGCTTTAGCTAATGTAATGAAGATACTAATTGTCGTTCCAAAGACCCCACCAGGTTTATTTATTCCGAAAAGCTTCGGAATGAATATGTACGGAATAGAGGAATTCCACCCCCCCAAGTACAGAACTGTTACAAATAATGAAGAAACTAGTAGATTTAGGTAAGACGCAATGTAAAATAAACCAAATTTTATACCCGAATATTCGGTTTGATAACCTGCTACTAATTCCTCTTCCGCTTCTGGTAAATCAAAGGGTAATCTCTCACATTCTGCTAGGGAAGAAACTAGAAAAACTATAAACCCTATGGGTTGGCGCCAAAGATTCCACCCCCAAAAACCATATTTAGACTGTGCCTCAACTATATCAATCGTACTTGAACTGTTAGATAATTATAGTCGATGATAACATCACTGTTCCTATCGCTATTCCAGAACCGTACATGAGACCTCCCGCTTCATACGGCTCCTCGATGGCCACAAATAAATTTAAGGACTGACTTGGTATTCCCCCGGCTTGCTTTTTTTGTGGAGTAGCTAGAGTAAAGATGCATCGGGGAGTCCCTAATTAAACCAATGGAATTCTGTCTGCTATAATAACAAATAAAAGTGCTTCGGAATTGATCTCATCCTTATTTTTTTTTTTAATGCAAATTACAAAATTTTTCTTTGTTCAGCAATAACTGAATCCTTCAATAAAATATGCGCTGTATCGGTAAAAATTTCGACCCATAGATTGCGCGATTACGAAAAATAATTAGACCCCGCACCAATTCATGAATCCTGATAAGAATTCCATTCCATCTATATAAATGTAGATCAGAAAAAAAAAGAATAAAAAAAGATCTCTTATCATTTTAATTTTTCCTATTGCATTCCATTTCTTTCGTTCCTGTTCTTCTTTCTCAGAAGGGGATTCTAAAAAATAAAATAAAGGATTATTTCGTTCCCAATAGTTATTTCTTTAATCAGTGGGTAGGAGTATACTCTGGGATCGGAATCATCGGGAAGTACTCCTTGATCATTTCTACCAACGTAAAGCCCTCATTATGATTCCTTTCATGCAAAAATATCTCTTTGGATACCTTACATTATTTCCATTACTAATCCTTTGCGTATCTTAGTGTTCCTAACCACCCACCCTTTTTTTGATTGATTCAAAATATGGATAAAATTGTAAAAACCCATACAAGTGATCTTTTGTACCCGCTTCAAGCCATGATGACTAATCATCCAATCTTGGGGTAAACAGTTTACGCTGCTTATGTTTACTTCTACCTTACTCTCGTACATAGGGAATGAGAATCAATCTTATTACTGCAAATTAATAAGCAGTTTTGTTTCACTCATATAACTATCTGGTTTAGCTCATCGACCCAAGTGATGAATAAAGAAAAGTGAAGATATTTATACAATCAGTACATTCAATCTTCTTTCCTAAAACAAGTGGGTAAGGTAAAGTTGATGTTCCAACGAATCACACGTAGAGATATTGATAACACACATAGAGTTAATGGTATTTCATAACTAATCGATTGAGCAGCAGCTCGTAGACCACCTGAAAAGGAATATTTATTATTCGAGCCATATCCTGACATAAGAAGTCCAATAGGGACAATACTGGAAATGGCGATCCAGAAAAAAACACCTATACTGAGATCGGCCAGAACAAGGCGATACCCAAAAGGAATTACTGAATAACTAAAAAAAATGGATATGGCCGCTATAGACGGGCCGATACTGAATAAACGAATATCCCCCCTAGATGGGAGAAGATCCTCTTTCAAAAGTAGCTTAGTCCCATCCGCTAGAGCTTGAAGAATTCCCAAAGGACCGGCGTATTCAAGCCCAATACGTTGTTGTAATGCTGCAGATATTTCTCTTTCTAACCACACAATCACGAGTACTCCTATTGTGATTCCTGATACAGGAGTAAAAATAGGGACAAGCGCCCATATGAGGCTATAGACTTCTTCTAAATACTCCGATCTGGAAAAAGAATTGATAGCTTGTATTTCTGTCGTATCAATTGTCATTTCAACGATCAACCTCTCCCATAATGATATCTATACTACCTAGTATCGTCATGATATCAGCCAATTTCATTCTTTTAACTAACTGAGGAAGAATTTGCAAATTGATGAAACCTGGTGGACGAATTTTCCATCTCCAAGGAAAAACACTATTATCTCCTATCAAAAAAATGCCTAATTCTCCCTTGGGGGCTTCTACTCTTACATAAAGTTCTTGCTTCGACAATTCAAAAGCGGGTGAAGGTTTTTACTAATGAATCGATAATCAAAATCATTCCATTCGGAATGGCGCCCTCCATCAAAGCGTCGCACTTCTAAATTCTCATAGGCCCCTCCCGGAATTCCTTCTATAGCTCGTTGAATAATTTTTACGGATTCCGTCATTTCACCGATTCGCACTAAATAACGAGCTAATGAGTCTCCTTCTTTTTGCCACTGGACCTCCCAATCGAATTCATCGTAACACTCATAATGATCAACTTTACGAAGATCCCATTGGATTCCGGAAGCTCGTAACATTGGTCCTGATAAACCCCAATTTATTGCTTCTTCTCCACCAATAATGCCTACTCCTTCAACTCGTTGCAAAAAATGGGATTCCGCGTAATAAGTTTTTGATATTCCACTACCTCTGTTAAAAATAATCGCAGAAATCCAAACATTTATCTATCCAACCATAAGGTAGATCAGAAGCTACTCCTCCGATACGGAAGTAATTGTGCATCATTCGCATACCTGTGGCAGCTTCAAATAGATCATATAGCAATTCCCTTTCTCTTAAAATATAGAAGAAAGGAGTTTGTGCACCGATATCCGCCATAAAAGGCCCCAGCCATAACAAATGAGAAGCTATACGACTCAACTCCAGCATAATTACTCTGATATAGCTAGCTCTTTTAGGTACTTGAATATTTCCCAACTGTTCTGGTCCATTTACCGTTATTGCTTCCGTGAACATAGTTGCTAAATAATCCCAACGTGTTACATAAGGCAGATATTGTATAATTGTTCGGTTTTCCGCAATTTTTTCCATTCCTCTATGTAAATAACCTAATACGGGTTCACAGTCAATAACATCTTCACCATCCAGAGTAACGATGAGTCGAAGAACACCATGCATTGATGGGTGGTGAGGACCCATATTGACTATCATGAGGTCTTTTCTTGTAGCCGGTACAGTCATATGTTTTCTTCCCCGATTCATTATTCATGAATTATCGAAAACAAAACGAGGTTCATCAAAATTCAAGATCTAATACTAATAAACCAAATAATTCAAATGAATCCCCAATCCTCAAATTAACGCGGTTTTGGCTCCCGAATATTCAGCTGACCAATTAATTCCTTATAACGTACTCTATTTTTTTTTGACAAATAAGCCAGCAGCCGTTGACGTTTTCCCAAAATCTTCCGCAGACCTCTCTGAGAGAAATAGTCTTTTCTGTGCAATTCTAGATGTGAAGTAAGTCTACGTATCTTATTAGTAAAATTGAATACTTGAAATTCAACGGATCCCCTGTTTTTTCCTTTTTCTTCTTGCGGAATAACTGAGATGAATGAACTTTTTATCATAAAAATAATTCTTCTCTTTCTTTTTTTTCTTTCTTTTTCACAAATATGGGTTTTACCGGTCAGGAATAATATAATAATAATGACAGTTATTTCAATCTTTCAATCTGGTACACACAGGAATCCAGATTTATTCATATAGTACTTTGTTTTTTATCAAAAAAACAATTTAATAAATCCAATTTCATTTGTAATTTGATTCGGATACGAAAGCATGTTACATTTTTGCACCCACGAAATATAAAATGATTTTGGCCTAAGAAGATTCCGCCGATTCATTCCTAGATCCAATTAATACGTTATTGAATTACTATTACTATCATGTATCAGAATGGAATGGAAGACAGCGTGCATGTAAATACGTCTGTCCTAGTCTACCGGATGTGAGCGTGATATATAGAAAAAGAAAATATACCATAAAAAAAATAGATAATATATCATCAAATAATTCTGTATCGTGGGTACATATGTATCCTTAACATACTGAAACGACTACTATTATTGGTATCAAACCAATAGCGATCCATACAAGCTAAATCTTCTAATCGATAATTGGGCCAAAGAAACAATTTAAATTGAATGCATTTATTTGTATCTGTATCAAGATACTTATTCTCATCTAAAAATTGCACACAATTTTTTATGTTATTCCCGTTGCAAAGTACTGTATTTCTATCCACAACATTCCCATTTCGCGGAATTTAAATCCATTAGAATTCTTAATTCTCTACGACGTACAGGAGATAGAATATTTTCAGGAATAAAAAGTGAATCATAATGATTTTCGTCTCCATTCCCAAGCGTTTTTCTATCTTGTGCAATAGATCCATCGAAATTATTCTCATCAACATATTTCCTTTTTCGGAATCTTCGATTTGTTTTGTGCTTACTCTTATGGGCCAATGAAATACTTATGGTTTGATACATAAGAAATTGCCCATCCCGTTTTAGAGACAGACGAACCGGTTCGATAATGAATATTCCCTTTCTTATCAATTCCGTAATTGTTAGCTCCTTATCAATCAGCATTACATCCAGGCGCATTTCTCCTCTTTCAATAGAGGATATAGCAATTTCACTTGGATTTTTCAGTCTAAGCAGGAAACAATATACCTTAACATTATTGATTATTCTTTGATTCAGAGGTTCATCCCATCTCAATTGAAAAAGCAAATACTTTTTCAGGAGAAAATCAAGTTCTGCCTCCTTCTTGCTTTTAGATTTCCTTTTCTTTTTACGTTTTTTATTTTTAATGTCTGATTCGGTTTCCGCGTAATCCTTTTCAAAATCTTTTTTTTTGTTTCGTGCATCTGATCCAAGATTCTTTTGGTTTCGTAGATCTGATCCAAAATCTTCTTGGCCCCGCTGTTCTTTTTCTTCTTGATTTCGATTCTCTAATTCAAGATATTCTTCTTTTTGATTGGATGATATACGAAGACTCTCTTTTTGATTTCCATTGATATTTCTACTAATATTTTCATTTCCATTAAAATTAAAAAAAAGTAATTGGATTGGTATAATCCAGGGTTTAATCTTATATGCATCATAAAGCAGTCTAAATTCTTGGAAGAACCAAGGTTCCAGATTCGGTATGGGACCATATAACACGTCTTCATTCATTCCCATCCAATCAAAAAAAAAAACCTTTTTTATTGGATGGGTTAATTTTTTGATCAATCATGAGATTGAGATAAAAAAGATCCTTTTTCTCAATTATTTTATAATCATTAGTTCTCGTCTTAGTATCTTTGCTAATGTTAGTCCTCGCGCCCATGTTAGTCCTGGTTTCAATATCGAGATTTTTTTTAAGACAAAAATTTAGAATTCCGCACTCAAAATATTTTCGATCTAGATTTTGACCTGTATCAATAATACACTCTTTCCCTAAATAATCACTACTAGCTGTACTCCCTAATACATAAAATAATTCGAGTTTAGGTGTGTGGTAATTATATGAAATCTTTCGTCCCTCATTTACCTGTAAAGGGGACCCATAAATATATGGGTTCTTTCTATCCTCATAATTAATATACTTATGTGCTAAAAGAACATATCTGTACTGTTTTTTATTTTTACTCGACAATGAATTCTCTCCATAAGAATTTTCATTCTTGTAATGAATGAATCGGTTTTTTTTCATATGAATCTAAAAATTTGAAGTCTTTATTTTGAATCATGCGGTGTTGATTGACTCTATTTCGCCATTTTTGCGGTACTAATCTGGACCATCTAGTCTGAGATAAATTGTATTGATAATGACCTCTTAACCAGTCTTTCCATTCATTGATTCCAGAATTCGGAAGTTTTTTACGCCTTGTTTTTGAATCAGATACTTCTCGTGTGACCTTTATTCTATCCTTGAAAAAGGTGTATGCTCCATGATATTGAAGTGCAGATCCAAAGGGATCCTTGTTAATAACCTGAATTTGTGATAATTTGTAAAATACATATCCTTGGGATAAGGAAGATAAGTCACAATAAGTCTTTGAATGTTTATTACTAATATTAGAAAGCGACTTTTTTACAGTCGAAATAAAGTGAATTGCATTTTGGTTCGTTTCATCAATTACTTCTTGATTTGTTTCATCATTGTAAATGTATTTATTGAGAGTTTTTTTTATTGATTCAAGTAAAAGTTGTGCATTTTTTCTGGGAATGTTAATAGTAGATAGACGGATACCAATGTATATTCTTTCAACGAAAGATTTCAGAAAATAGTGCCATTTGCGTATTAATCGCGCACTTATTTTTTTTGATATCCACAAAATATCTTTCAAAAACTCCCATCTTTTATTATCACAACTCGTCTTGTTAGAAATAAGATTTATATCCGGAGTTCCCATTTTTTTTTTTCTCCGCGATTCTTTCAATTTGATCTCTAATTGTGATTGTACTATTAGCCAGATCCTTGATTTTTTTTTCTGTGAGTGAATAATTTGTCCAATCCATGGATCTAATTTGAATGATCGATTCATCGGTAATCTTATTACTGATTATAGAATCTTTTCTATTTTCATTCGGTTCATATACTTTCCTCAATCCCAATAATAAAATTGGGTTTACTTTTTCAAGTTCTTTTATTATTCTTTTCATTTTTATTATTCTTTTACTTTTAATAAGGAGAATTCTTTTGATAACCCCACTTGTTTTTTCTTTTGCAAATTTTAGAAACCTTTTTTTTTTTTTTTTTAAAACTTTTAGAACTCGAAAACATTTATTTTTCAACTTTGTAATTTTTTTTGCAAATTCTTTACAAACGGGTTTAAAAAAAGAAGGTCGTTTTCGGGGAGAACCAAAAGGTAGTTCAGCTTCCATTCCCCAGATTGTTAAAAAAGAAAAATTGTCTCTTTTTCCTTTCTTTTTTATTGGACTTCCAAGGGGGGGTCTTACCTTATTGCGCCAAGGTTTCAGACAGAAAGGAAATTGGATTTTTATCTGAATACCATCTGTTAACCAGTTTTTTGGAAATTCTGTTTCTGATAATTGAACACCATTATAGGTGCATTTAACGTGCATTTCTCTATCCCAGTCTTTAAAATCTTCGTACCACTCAGGGAATTGAAATAATAGCATACGGCCGAGATTTTTAGCTATTATTAATGAGGGCAGTACGATGTATTTTCTAAGAATTGATTGGGTTACTAACATCGAACCCCTTATTGCTTGAGCAAATAGAATACTATCCCAAGTTTCTGCTATTGCTATCCGTTCATTCTCCTTTTTTTTCTCCTCCTTGTTTTTGCCCTTTTCTTTTGCCTCCTTCCGCTTAGAATCTTCATAATCTGAAGTTTTTAATTCCAGGCTTTCCCCCGTCCGATTCCTAAAGATTGGGTTCATCATTTCGGAGATATCAAAAGAAAAAAAAAATGTTTTGTCTATTCTGTCCAAAAAAAGCGGGGAATGCACGTTTCCTTGAAACATTTCCCAAATAGTTGTTTTACGTCTTTGAGCACGCATGGATCCTTTGATTAGGTCCCGGCGAAAATCCGGTTGTTGTGAGTAGCGTATCAAAGCCACCTCTTCCGCTTGATCACTATTGCTACCGGCACTGATACTAGTATCAGTACCGGTATTTTCATCGTCATCACTATAAATTACCACACGTTTGGCTTTTCTTGAACGAATCCCAGGATCCTCTGTCGTTTCTTCCTCATTTTGCCCCTCTTGCTCTTGTTCTTCCAATTCATCGATCAATTTATATGACCATCGAGGAACTTTTTTAGTGACTTTCTGTACCCCAATGGAGTTTTTTCTAATTGTTTCATCAGTTAAATCAGTTGTAACTGCATCAAATAGAAATTTCAAGCATTTCATTTCATTTTTTGACCCAAGCCATCGTTGTTCGGCTAATAAAGCAAGTCCCCTCCAATTTGAACTAGGTGTTGATTCCTCAGGCAAATCATTGATTGAGGTAAAGGAATGATTAATGTCTGTCGATAATAATTCTCCATTAAACAAATCCATTTTATGTTCAAATTCTCGGTAATTTTTAGTTTTAGGGAGCATATCGTAGATTTTCTTTATCCAAATCATTCCTATGGAATCCTCTGTCAAAGTCATTGAATCATTCATGATTGAACGTGAATAACCCTTTTTAATAGTTCCGCGATATGATCCGTTGAAAAACGGATCATATAGTTTAGGCAAGCATTCTTGTTTGTTCTCATCATTGCACAATCGGATCCTTTTTTCGAGTACATCCATAGGGGAGGCCCCTTTGTCTAGAGCTTCTATTCGATTTATGAACTCATTGCTTAAGTTGTATCTTTTTTGGTCATTGGTATAAGTCCAATTATGATACAGATCATCCGGGGAACCTTTTTCTGTCGTGCATAAAGACATCTTTCTTTTTATTATTTCGCCAAAAGTGGATAAGCTAGGTGGATATGTAAAAGAAATTATTTGTTTTCCATCACCTGCACATGTGTGAAAAAAATATTGCGACATTTCATTTCTTACAGCATTTTCAAATCGATCGTTTTTTATATAGCGTAATGGACGATTCCATCGTTTATAGTCGAAAAGGAGAGTTACAAGAGGTTTTTCAAACCAAAGGAGGTCTTTATCTTCCTCATCTTTAAGTATTTCTTTTTCATTCAATTGGATCTCTTTCGTTTCATCTAGTTTGTCTGAATCCTCCTTTTCTCCCGAATAAGGGGGGAAGTCTTCTTGGGCGGATCCCTCTTGTTCTTGTTTAGTTCCCTTCTCTTCGGAAGTTGGTTCCATTTCTATATCTCTTTCTTCCTTACCTTCCTCCCCTTCCTCCCTTTCTAATGGTAAGGGTTCTTTCAGTTTTTTAGTGACAATAGGCGAGGGCATTTTGCCTAAATAGTAGACGGAGGTAATAAGTAAGAGAATACTAAAGGTTCGGGCCATAGAATTTGTTAATTCTGACAC
>NW_027182082.1:15000-22500 GCF_029961685.1 Aristolochia californica | reverse complement strand
GATAGCTAGTTATGGGGCTTTCTAAAGAAAGACAAAAGAGCAACAGCATCCTACTATCTAGATAGAGCCCATTCCAATGTTGGATCTTGGTCTAAGGTCATTTAAACTAACTCCTGGTTGTTTGGAGAGGAAAAAAGGGTATGGTATAATAGATTCATTTTTTGCTTTCCGTTGGTCAACAACCAACCAACTGTTCTTATTGGAAGTCACAAGGTTCGAAGACCTCCCTTAGCCGAACTCTTCCAGTATTTGCCGGAAGACTTCCCTTCCAATCTGTTCCATCGATCCCACCGCTTGTATCTCCGGAGCGGGTGTTCTGTCTATTTGGCCCGGTTCTTCAATGTACAATGTACAAGAACAACCTGTGCGTTACTAAATGAACAAGAACCACTTGTTTCATTTGACTCTGCCTCACCTTATTATGAAGCTCTTTATTTTGCGATTGGGATTCAAACAATCGGCTCAACAGCATCCGCCTAATCGAACTAAGATAGCGCTTCCCCGAGATGACCTCTAGCTTTTCCAAAATAGATCTATCAAGTCCGGTGCACGTTATATTGGACAAGTATGTTTGAGCACTGAATTTGAGAAGTTCGCTTTAGCCCAAGCGCAAAGGGCTTCTTTCGACTTAACCGGCGCTAAGCTGGACACACAAAGATACTGCTCTGTGTATAGCTCAAAACAAAACTAAGCAGTTATTCTTTTTTCGGTATGTTTCTTCACAAGCGACGGAGTGCGTTCAGCGGAACAGACGTCGGCATCGTACCTTGTTCAGTTCTACTTCTCACTATGCGGATTTTCTAAATAGATTTTGATGTGGCCTAATGGGGGGAGACGCCTGCCCCCGAAGACCATCCACAGGGACAATTATGAACTAAACGAGGCTACGATGTGGTGGGTTGAGAAGATAATGGTGTTTGCATCAGAAATGCTCGCTCTGAGACTACCTGCCTTAATATGTCCGGATTCCCTGATTTTTTGTATTGCCCGTCCTGGTCTTCCGGTCTGAATACAATATCTATGACGAATCCCTTACGAGAAGTTGTAGGAGTGGATCGGTCGCCAAGACATTGAGTTTCAGCTATACCACCAAGACTGCTTCAATTCGGTCGTCTGTTTCAGTGGAAGTGTTGAAAAATGATTAGCAAGGCTTCTGTCAGGAGAGAAAGAGAGTGATTGTGGAGAGGCCACAGGGGTTTGGACAACTGGATTTGTCCCAGATAGGAACATATTTTTGACCAGGAGAACCCTTTCTATCTCTGGCATTCATTTTTTCTTATCTATTGTTACGCTTGTTTGTTAGGTTTTGGACGAGAGCTAAGGTCGAGGCATCTGGCCCTCCCCGATTCCTCCTCTTGTACTTGTCATGTTTTAACCACTCGAGGCGCCCCTCGCAAGAGACTTCGGTTTCTGATACGATTCTCAGAATGCTTATAAGCAACGTATGTGATTATTGTATACGAAAATCAATCAGTCAAGTGCGCTAAACTAAAATAGACCTCGTAGCTCGCAAAGTCAAGTCGATTGGGCATTCCTATGGTTGATAAGCTCCGACTTCTTTTTCTCCTTTCCCCACATCATCCTCAGGGGATTCGAGAGAAACAGGTACTGTGGCCACGGTTCGTTAGCATGGAGCCCTTAAAACAAAACTTGGATACATCTGAAGTCATCATTTTAACGGGAAACTCTATTCCACTTTCACAACACGTTCCTAAGTGCTTGGTGGGTCCTGGGTTTCCATATACTCCCAGGATCGCGGGCCCTTTCGTACACGGTTTTAGGGCATTTAGCTAGCCTATATCTCCGCTCTCTTGGTTGGCTACTTTTTTGTATGCTATCTCTCTTCCGCCCGCCGCCCTCCCTTTCAGCGAGCGCAACCCGTGCAGCACACCTTTCCCTTGCAGCCAGCGCAACCCTTGCATCGCGCGATTGCGTTCTTTCGCGCTCTTCCTTCGTTCGCTGCTTTATAGCGCGCTGCGGAGCGCTACTTAAATGAATTACTCTATCGTAATTCTTTGCTTGAAGCTTAATAAGTTGAATTTAGAAAATCATTCTCTTAGGAAAAGAAAAAGAAACAAGATCATGCATTCAATTCCCTTATGATGAGAATCATCAATTCCAGCTTCACACTTGGGATTTTGAATTGAAAGAACTATAGCATCAGCCCTTGCTCCACCAACAGTATTCGTATCGGGAAATGCAGCTGAGGATGCTTCTATATCCTATCTATGTTTATGAATCTCTTTCTTCAAATTCTGCTTTTGATGCTTCAGTTGATCCTTCAGCGGACCTTTCTTCTACAATCTATTCCCACCTTTAGCCCTGGGATTTGAAAAAGCAAATTCCGAAGCTTGATCGGTATCATAGCCTGGGACTTGAAAAGCTTGTTCAACCCGCCGCTACAATGCCCTTCTCGATGATTATTGAGTTGGTTCCGCAGCTTCCCGTTCATTCAACCGAGCATCTTTGAGTTGAGCTTGCTTAGCAGGACTTGTTTATATAGCTGGCATTGGGTCAAGTCAAGATTCGAAACTTCATATCTGATCCCCGGTACAAGATGCATTTAACATCTATCTCGCATCCATCGAGAGCCATACTAAGTCTTTCCTCACTCGATCTGACAGTTCAGTTCCCTTTGTATCTGACGTTACAAACTAAGTAACTCGTCCAGCTGAACTCGACCTGAGGGAATTAGGGTGCATCCCCCCTCTGAGGTCACCTAGTTCGCTTCGCCACATTGATTTCAAAAGGATCTGCACTCACCCTTTAACTCACAGAATTGGGCAAACCACGCCGGAGAATGCAAGCTGAAAGGGGCTGCGCAAAGCCTTCGGTGTGTAAGCGCACGCCAGATAGGAGCACACGTGGGAATACGCGCGAGGCGACCGAAGGGAGGGAATGATTTTCATCGGGCTTTTACCATGTTCCTTAAAGGAATTGCAGGATGGTTGGACGACTTCGAGTACTGTTGAGTAACGATATCCTTTGTAGTCGGGAACCACTGGTTCGCTTACACGAATGAGCTTGCCGGCATCAGCTGACTGGTTGTTACGAAGCTTGTGTACCCGGGCGGATGCATCCATGTTTCTTTTCTTTCCATTTCCAGATGGGAGCTATAAGCCTGCTATCGAATCCAAAATGGTTTGTTGGCTGTGCTGTGACTGCACCGGGGTACCACCAGAAAGAGGAAAGATGTCGTCCTTATTCGGACGGGTTGATTACTTCGATTATTTTCTTTCGCAAGCATTACGAAACGATAGTTCTCACTACCAGATTTCTCTTCCTATGAATGATTCCGAAGCATCGATCAACTCAACAACGCATTGTGTCCGGCAAAGGTGGGGAGCTAACGAGGATATTGTCAATCAAGCTGATTAAATCATCTCTGGGCCCAATTGGCATTGGTGGCCGAGGCCTCTTTCCTTTCGTTAACTTTCGTTAAGCATAAAAGAAAATCCAAGGAGTCTGGAGCTACGGATACGATTGAGAAAGAAAGATGATGTCTCATGTCCTGCTTTCACTTTTTTGAGTACATCCATAGTGTGGAAGTAAGTCATCACAGCAGTGCCTGACTTGACTTTTATTTTGAGTCCTGAATAATATAATTGAATTTCTTTTTCCAATCCATTTCTGGATAATTCATTTCCCATTTATCTGATTTCATGGATGCGAAAAAAGTCAAAAGATTCTTTTTTCATTACATCTAGAGTCCGCATTGCCATACGAATCGGCATCGGCCAAACCATTTATAGCCTCCTCTTTCTTCTTTTCTTCCTAGCAAACACAAACAGATCTAACAGTTTCTATCGAACCAACCGATTATTCTGTTTCTGGCCTACTTTCTTTTTTTACACCTTAAGCGTGACAGGCTGTCCTGCATGGTTCGAAGGTTCTTTTTTGTCCATTCACCAACCTTGAAATGAGAAATTTGATCTACCCGAGGAATCAGTCCCAGAGGTTTCATAGTCCTAATCTTAAGCTGTTGTTTCAGACGTCGAACCAACATCTCAGGTTTCTTTTTAGCCAATGGATCCTGCCGTTTCTAACGAATCAACAACGCCCCTTTCTTTCGAATCAAAGGAGCAATCAAACTAAAGCGCTAACGCGAGGTCTTACAGAGCCTCGCCTAGCGCGAAAGGGTTGGTGTGGCCATGCGGGCCGTTGCTTCTTCCTCTGCGTATGGGTTCGGTCCTCCAAGGCCTGTGAGAGCTCTCTTCGCTAATGTAGGAGTCCCGCCTGACGGAACCACATATCATGGGAATATTCTCCGCTACTGAGACTACCCGAGCTAATCCACCGCCCTTCTCATTCCTAGCCGCAGCTGCTCTTGCGCCATCCGTTTGTGGTTTTTAAGTAACCAACCCAACAACACCAGTCCTCGACTCTATGGGTTTAGAACCAAAATCAATAGGAGCAGAGGGACAGACTCTCTTACCATAACCGGAAGAGGGGAAGGTTGGTCGCGAGGAAACATCAACATCAGCATCGGCATCCGAATCATCATAAGAATACGAAACAGGAGAATCTCCTCACTATAGTGTATTCAAAATCTCTAACTAAGATTCTCAAATCAAATAAGATAAATGTTCAATAGATTCAGGTAGCCTACTAGAGTCTAGTAAGTAGGCGAACAGCTATTAGTAGTGACTTCTTAGGTTAGGCGAACAGAAAGCACCTTTCTATTAGGCAGGGGAGTTTGTTAAAGCAGGGAGCCCTCTGGACAAGCAAGGAGTCAAAAAAGGTGCCTTGATATGTGTCACGGCTGGACAAAGGCCTGCCAGAATCCATAATCCTCTTAGTTCCAGGCATACCATTTAGTATCCTGGACTATGAAAGGGTGCCGTTCCCTTCGGGTGCATGATCCGCCACGAACATGGACACCTATCACGAATGTGCCCAAGAAGGATCGTGGAAAGTGAAGAGACGAAGGAAGAGACCCAGCGAGCAAAAGAGGGACCTTCAGATGAGCAGACACTGCCGGCTATTGTTATTGCCCCGCGAGCAAGAGAGGGGCTATCCTAAGTCCAAACACCGCCCAAAGATCCGAAGGAAGGTTCTTTCTTGCAGCAAGGAGTGGGAATCAGAAAGAAAGCCCAATGAATAGAAAAAAAGGAGAAAAACCGCCCAAGCCCGAACAGACGCAATCCCGGCCTTGGGGAAGGTAGCAGCCGAGGAGACGACCCTGACTCCCATAACCATACTATAATATTAAGAATTATAGCCACCTGGCGAAGAAAATGAACAGGTTTCTGGTCCGTAGGGACCGGCGCTACAGGATTTAACAGTAGTGAAAAATCAAAAAAGAGAAGCGAGAAAGCGAAGTGTAGAAGTTATAAAGAGAGTATAGGATTGAACTCTTTCTGGGTGAGCTGTGTGAAAACGATGATACGGTTTCTCACTACAACTTTTTAATCGTGCGCGAAGGAAAAACCAATGGAACTGTGTAGATATGGCCCAGGAATAGCACTACTAGATTTATACAGATTAGGCTCCTAAGGTTAAGGTCCAATTACATGTTCTACTGATCCATCTCATCTCTAACCCAGTTTCGGCAGTACTGGGACTACTGACTAGGCTTTTCACGAGTACCATCCCAAGGTAGATCTCTTACCGCTAGCTATCTATGGCCCATCTATTTCACATGGAAAAATCACCCAGTGGTATACGAACTATCTGGTGCGAAAAGGTGAGGTAATTGCTAGATTTATCCTTCCTATGATGCATCCTTACTCAAAATACTACATTCTACTTATTGGAAGGGATATGAACACATAAACTGATAGCAGCGCTTCTGGGTTCTGACTGATCCTCCTTTTTATCGAGAAGAAGAAGACAGGTAATCATTAGATTTTGCGAAACTGCTTCTTCCTATTTTCTCGCGTACTGTAGGCACTTGATTACCTACAGCGGGAGGAAACCCTTCTTCGTTTAGGATAGGGCACAAAATAGGAAGCAAGACTAACTGGACAGCCGAGTCCTACGGAAGGAAAGCACTCAATTGAAAGGATTCGAATGATAACGTTAGATAGGCACAACTTGACTCTTACAACCGGAAGAGAGGGAAGACAGACAAGGAGACAAAAGGGTGCAAGGAGAGCAATAGAAAGTTAGAAAATTGAAGCTCAAAATTCAATTTAAATTGTAATATGTTTTATTTATGAAAGAATGAAATTCAATTCATTTCTTCAATTCTCATTCTGAAATAAAACAAAGAAAGAAAAAGAATGCCAAACGCTTGCTAAGTCACGTACGGCGGGCAGTGAAAACGCGAGATAAGGCTGCAAGTGCCCCCCTCTTACTACAAGCTGGCTCGCATCGCTTTGAGCGCTTCGCTCGCAGGCGTGAGCGCAGGAAACAAGCCTACGCTTTTTGGCCTATTCTTGCTGGATTCCCCTGCATGATCGGTAGGTCCGCTAGAAGTGCCTCAGCTAGTGAAGTAGTTGAGCCTCGAAAGCCTACTTACCAACCAAACTTGCGATCGTCGGTAGCCGCAGAACTCGTTTAGGTGGCTGTTCGCCTTTGGATCTTCACTTCAATAGTTGTCTAAGATAGCAGCGGCGGTAGATTGGGGAATGCTAATCTAATAGAGGAATTCTAATCTTTCCAGGAAAGCCTCTTCTTTCTGGTCTCCATCAAGTGGATTCTTCACCTGGACAAAGATAAGGAGAGGAAGAGATAGAATTCTGGAGAGAATTGATCGTATGCTAGTAAGTGAGGAGGCGCTGTCTTTTGTCAAGGTCAAACGTCAAGTGATTCCTAATTCTATATCTGACTTCCGCCCGGATTAATCAGTCTCCTACCCTTGGTCCTATCCCGTCCCGTTCAGATTAGAACGGAACTGGCTCATTCACCCCGAATGCAGGGAGCAATCAAACTCAAGCGCGAAAGCCGTAGCGCGTTTGGCATTCTTTTTCTTTCTTTTGAAATTCAATTTCATTCATTGTAATTTCATTCTTTGATTTTCGATACAGATAGGTACACTGAACACCAACCCAATCTCGACAATCAAAGTACAAGCAACGGGGTAAAATAGATTTAAAAAGAAGAAGAATTATACATATAATTCGTTCAAAAAGGAATTTAGAAATGAGAATTCAAGAAAGAAATGTAAAGAATTTCAGAAATTCTAATGAAAGAAATAAGACATCCTTGCAAATTCATTCATCAATTTAGAAAGATAATGAAAGAATGAAATGCAAATTCATTCATCAATGAGAATGAAAGAAAGAAGACATCTTAGCCAAGTAGAAAGAAAACATCTTGCGTTTTCAGGCTTGAAGCGAGCCAGAAAGCGCTCAAGCCTCCGCCTATGAAAAGCCGTTGCGCCCCTTTGATTTCAGTTCGGTCAGGCCGAAAGGGCCTATACCTATCTATTCACATTACCTGGACCCGTGGATTCAGGGTCTTCGGAAGCTTCGTCTCTACCTTGAGATTCGGCAAGTGACCTAGGTAAATGATTACTCTTCTACGGTCTCAGTCCGGAATGAGGCTTTAGCTGCT
>NW_027182082.1:0-10000 GCF_029961685.1 Aristolochia californica | reverse complement strand
ATATCAATAGTAGTTGAACAAACAAGCCCACTAATAGCAAAATAGTGGCCCTTCCACTTTTTTGTTATGAACAAACACTGAGAGCTTCGCTTCTATAGTTGCCCTTCAAGCTACTGAAAGAAAGGTGTAGGAGGGCCGAAAGCCTTGAGTTGAGTCATGAATTCGGTTTGCAAGGCTGGAATCAATAAATATTAATATTAATTTAAATTATATAATAATAAGAAAAGAATTTAAATAACAAATTAGATTTTTTCTTTTGCTGATGGAGTTGTTATTGACAGTCCCGGACTGAAGAAGGCCGGACTCTCGGTTCGTCGAGGGGCGGAACGACCTCTCGATCTACTTACTGCAGCCCAAGACGGGGGTCAGTCATCCATTCGTACTATGATCAGTTATGGAAGGAAAGAGGGGAGTTGGCTGATAAAGATGGACAGTCACGATCGCGTAATATCAATTTCTCGGCCTCGTCATCGAAAGCGGCTTCCAATTGCTCGGAAATTCTCAGCTATATGGGGGGCTTGGATGGTGAGCAAAAACAATTGATCAAGAAGTTGGTCAACTTTCGCATGATCGATGGTAAAAAAACGAGAGTTCGTGCTATTGTTTATCAAACTTTTCATCGCCCAGCTCGAACTGAACGCGATGTAATCAAACTTATGGTTGACGCCGTAGAGAATATAAAGCCCATATGCGAAGTGGAAAAAGTAGGAGTCGCAGGTACTATTTATGATGTCCCTGGGATTGTAGCCAGGGATCGTCAACAAACCTTAGCTATTCGTTGGATCCTTGGAGCAGCTTTCAAACGACGTATAAGCTACAGGATAAGCTTAGAGAAATGTTTATTTGCTGAGATACTGGATGCTTACCGAAAGAGGGGAATTGCACGTAAGAAAAGGGAGAATCTTCATGGACTGGCTTCCACCAATCGAAGTTTCGCGCATTTCAGATGGCGGTAAAGTGATACCACATTAAGAGCTCTTCCTCATTCAGAATAATCAGATTATTCAGTAAGAGAAAATGAAAGAAAGAATGAAATGACAATGAATTACATTGAATTCTTTTCTAAGCTCAAGAAATTCAACATTCATTTACAAGGATGTCCAAATAGTCTTCTTTCTTTCATTAGAATTTCTTCAATTCATTATCATTGATTCATTCATTTGCATTTCATTCTTTCTTTCATAAATGAATTACATTTCTAAATTGAAGAAATTCATTCTATTTAGAAACATGAATTTACATTTCATTTTCTCTTTCTTTCCTTTTCCTTTTTGAATCTTCATATAGAAAGCTCTAAATACTCCCCCCTTCATTCATTGATAAGGAGGAATCCAGCGGAGGCCCGCATAGGATGTGTGAAAGAAGGACCAACGACGATCTTGGAGGAGAAGGAGGAGTAGGAGGAGCGAATCTAATTCGGACGGAATCGAATGATTACGAGATACACAATGATACAAAGCCTAAAGGGGAGAGCACTTAGACAATTTACTTTGAGTACAGGGAAGTCCGCTGGGAGGAATTCCTCAGGGCGTATTACGGTTTTTCACCGAGGGGGTGGATCGAAGCGATTGCTGCGAAGAATTGATCTGAAACGAAGCACTTCGTCTATGGGCATTGTAGAAAGGATCGAATATGACCCTAATCGTTCTTCTCGGATCGCTCCAGTACGATGGATCGAGGGGGTGCTGCAACGCCGACAGAGGAAATGCAACACGATAGAAGAGTTCGCTCCGCCGCGTCAGATCCTCGAACCTACCACGGCCACCATCTGCGGCCTATTTTCGTTCTCTTCCCTGCCCGGGAAAGTGGATCAAAGAAAGGTAGCTTGCTTCTCTCCTGGACTGATGGCGGCTTATGTAGTGGTCGGCCTTCCTACCTTCATGCCTCCGAAGAGCCAAGCCAGCGCAGGAAGCAAAAAAACTTGCGCTTTGGACGTTTTCTTCTCTGCCCTCTCCTCTCCAAAGGCCAAGGGAGGGACTGCATCCCTTTCCTTCGGTAGCTCTTTTTGTTTCCCAAGGGTAGCGGTAGCTGGGGCAAAGCCCGCTTTCTTCGCTCCGCGAATGAGAGAGAAACTCAAAGGAAAAAACACGTTCTCTCTTTTCGAGGTCCGAAAGTGGAGAACGCATTGCGTTCTCTGGGCACATAGGATCAAACGTCAAGCAGCGCTTTCTTGGCAGAGTTTGAGGCGGCAAGAAACTTTAGGGCTTGTTGGAGCTGCTGAGCATAACGAATCGAAGCCGAAGGCTGATCAAGGTAGCTTGCTCCCAAGCCAAGTGCTTGCTTACGCTTTATGTAGTGGTCGGCCTTCCTACCTTCATGCCTCTATAAGCCTCTACAAAGCTTTGCTTCCGGTAGAAGCTAGTCGCTTCGGTAGCTTGCCTGCCAAGCCGATAGGCGAAGGGCCGAAGGATGGAGCGTGCAAAGTCGATCGTGCACCTGTCGTGTGACCCGTTGGTCCTAAGCAATGTCTTTCGCGAAGCGACCCACCTAGAAAGAGCTCTCCTTTTATTATGTTAGGGGGCAGTCAAATGGAACTTCGATCGGATGCGGGTATCCAATCCCGCCGCTGAGATGTCCAGCGGATTCCTGGGCCTTGACGAATGGCCGGCCACCTTTGACGTTAGAAGAGCAAAAGGCCCGGGGCATAGCAGGATGAACCAATGTGAATGAGTGTAAGCTTCGTTGCCCGAACACGATTGGTGCTGACCACACTAGGTGCTACCGTGGTAGCAAGAGAGGCCAGGCAGTGACAATTGAGAGGTTGTCACTGAGCATTCCTAGTCACACGGGAAGAGAGGTCAAATGGCAAGGCAAGGCCATACGCCCGTGTGGCTCCTCGCGGAGTATAGCTCACATCCAAACATCTGATTGAGGAACGGGGCAACGCCCATGAAGCTCAGGCGGAAAGGGAAGGCCTGCCAGGCCGTCTTCCAATGGGTGATGGATTCTTCGATAAAGCGCGGGCAGACTCGGAGACCTGGGACCTTGGCTTTGCAACGAATGAAGGGAAGCTCGAAGAGCTTTCTCCGCCAGCGGCTTATGTAGTGGTCGGCTTCGCACAGCCAGCGCTCACGCCAGCGAGCGAAGCGCGGGTGCCACTATTGCTTAAAGGTAGAAAGCACCCTATTGTGTAAAGGGGCCCTTTCCTTTGGCTACTCTTGCTATCAGGTAGAAAGCCTCAAGCCTACAATCGCGGCCATAAAGCGCACAAGCCCGCGGGCACTTGCAGCCAACGACCTCTGCAGCCCGCGGGCACTTGCAGCCCACGGCCATAGGGGGCACTGCTGGCCGTGGGCTGCAAGTGCCCGCGGGCTTGTGCGCTCGCTGCTGCAGCGAGCGCATCCGCGCTCCGCTCACTCCCTTCGGGTGTCGCTTCCTGCGCAGGAGGCCAAGCATTCTTCTGCCAGACGTCCCGGCCTGGGAGCCCCTTTCGCCTTTGGTACTTCAGTAGATCTTAAAATCAAGGCGCTACTTCAATGCAGCCTCTACTACAACTACATTACGCAAGCCCCACCGATACCTACGAGTAGAGTCAAAGTACCAGTGACGGTGACTTTCTAGGTTTATGGATGAAGTAAGCTAAACTCCATCAAACTCCTCAATCAATATCAACAAACATGTCGTGACCATGACGGTTTGGTTAGGCTTGGTTGACTTTGTAATGTAAACTAACTAATAACTAATAGGCGGCGTTTATTCAAACAAAGTCAACCTAACGGTTTCCTTGGTACTTAAGTACTACGACAGTAGTAGTACTATTAAGTAGCTGTACAACAGAATGCCGTTCGCCTTGACTTTAGTATTGAGTAGTACTTAAGTAGCTAAGTTTCAAAAGGTGAACAGCCCCCTGTCCTTTATTTTATAGTTGTAAAGGGCTTCTCAGAAAAGTCAGGAAGGAGGCATTCGAAAGGGCGACCACTATATATATAAATAGAATAGGCATTCTGGGAATGCCGACTACAAGACTACGACTACAGAGGCATGAAGGTGGGAAGGCCGACGACTACACGGAGAGATCCCTATACCAAGTCATGAGCGATAGCGAAGCCAAGCCTAGCCTATAGGCGAAGGGCCGAAAGCCCGGCGAAGGTTAGACCTGAGAAAGTACGAAAGAAAAGTACGTTAAGGTTACGAAGTCACTTAGCCGAGCCGAGGCTAAGGTTATGGAAGAACTGTGTCGAATAAAGTGAGATGTTGCTTATGAAATAGCTTAGTTGGTTGAAGGTAAGTGAAACTAAGGAACTGGCTTAGCTTAGCTGTTCTACAAAGGGGAAAAGCGTCGGTTACAGAGTCACTTAGCCGTCTACAAAGGGAAAGGCGTCGGTACGGAGTCACGTCAGCTGTGGATATAGACTAGGCTCAGGAACGCAGTCTTAAACTATGGACCGAGACTACACTAAGGAACAAGGAAGCTTGACTGAGCAAAGAAGGAAAGGAAGCAAAGCTACTCGACTATCAGGAGAGGAACGAAGCAGCTTCTCTAATAGCCCCGTTGAATAGGAGGGCGAAGGCTTTTTTCAAAAGTCTTTTTTGTCTTGTCTTATATATAATTTATAGAGAGGGAAGAAGCAACGGCCCTATTTGCCACACCAACCCGCGCTGCGCGCGCGTTGCGCTAACGCGCTTGAGTTTGATTGCTGGCTTCAAGTTCTTAGGAAGAGCCGTACGAGGCAGCTCACGTACGGTTCGGGAGCCGAGCCCCAGCACAGGGGCTTAGGTCAACACTTATATATTAGCCAGTCATCAATTGGAAGCGGGCAAGATGGTGATGAATTGCGATTGGTCCAAACCTTCGACCAGCGGCTTCTTGCGACCTGCCCAGAATGCCCATACATACCTTCGGTTCCAAGACCTTGTTCGCACAGCGAATAAAGGCCGGGTTGAAGGGGGCAGTCAGCTGGCTGCTTCTTGGCCACGCCCCCCTGCTTATAGATACGATATACTTGATCTAAATTCTCAAGTAGGAAATTGCATACCATTAGCCGATATACGTATAGGAACATGGGTACATGATATTGAATGTAATCCAGGTCAAGGCGCAAAGCTGGCTCGAGCCGCAGGAACTTTTGCTAAAATAATGAAGGAACCAGCACCACAATGTCTTGTGCGGCTACCTTCGGGTGTTGAAAAACTCATTGATTCCCGATGCCGAGCTACTATTGGTATAGTTTCCAATCCCAACCATGGTGCACGTAAGCTTAGAAAAGCAGGACAAAGCCGGTGGTTAGGCAGACGCCCCATTGTTCGTGGTGTTGCAATGAATCCAGTGGATCATCCTCATGGAGGAGGTGAGGGGCGCACGAAAGGAGGTAGACCTTCGGTGTCACCTTGGGGGAAGCCCACCAAAGCAGGATTTCGGGCAGTAGTGGGAGTGGGGAAACGCAGAAATTAGTTCATGCCACGACGATCTATATGGAAGGGCAGTTTTATTGATGCGAAAGAATTAGTCTTCAAAAGATGTTATTCTCCCATGCCGGATGAGTGGGAGGGGCCACACCAACCCTAATTAGAATGTCATTCTCAAAAAATTGCATAGATGATTAGCCGTTCCTTCCGCAACGCAAGTCCGATATGTTTCGTTGCAGTCAAGGATTAGTTCGATCCACTATCTTTTTGAAGCAGATAGTTCACAGTGCTCATTCTATCTCAACCGGTAAAGAAAAGCCAACTCATGTTTCCACTCAATTTTCATTACGAAGATGTATCACGTCAGGATCCGTTGCTCAAACCGAATCACGCCAACGTTATGGAAGTTCCTGGATCGTGTGAAATAAGAGTAGTACCAAAGGTACCCTCTGAAAAAAGAATACAAAATGGAAAATTGGCTATGGAGATTCCGCGCGGTCAGAGATTCATACAGACACAAAGGGGTTCGATAGGAAAGTCATTTCGCTCCAATCAATTCTTGGGGTCCGATAAAGACAAAAAAGGATATGTCAGTGACCTAGCACGACAAAGCACTCTCCGAGGGCATGGAATGTCTAATTTTTCGGTAAGAATCTCGACAGTAATGTCTCTGTTAGATTCGCCGGTCGAAATACGGGAAAACCCCATTCAATTCTCGATGGAAACTCAGTTTTGCGAATTATCCCCGGAACTTGAAGATCATTTCGAGATCTTCGAGCATATTCGAGGGTTCAATGTTACTATTGTCACTTCGGCCAACACACAAGATGAGACTTTACCACCGTGGAGCGGCTTTTTGCAAAAAGATTAGGGGGATTATCAGTAAGATGTCGGAGAAGCAAAATATACGAGATCACAAACTACGATTGCTCGCGGCTAAATATGAATTGAGACGAAAGCTTTATAAAGCCTTTTGTAAAGATCCCGATCTTCCTAGTGATATGCGGGACAAACATCGTTATAAGTTGTCCAAGTTGCCAAGAAAGAGTTCCTTTGCACGAGTAAGAAACCGATGTATTTCCACTGGTCGCCCTCGTTCCGTATATAAGTTCTTTCGCATTTCTCGTATCGTTTTTCGTGGATTAGCATCTCGAGGTCCTTTGATGGGCATAAAGAAATCGTCTTGGTAGCCCAAACCAATAGAACAAAGGTTAGCTCTGCAGCTGGTCCACAAGCAAGGTAAGTAGGTCCCGGCCGGCTCCGGACCGAAAAGACCTAACGGAGTAATCCCTTATCTCGGATCGGAGATGCTAACGGGACGGGAATCGGACCTATCTACCGCACCTGCCTCCACAGACATAGACTACGTACAGGGTCGTACTCTTGGAAAGATAGAATATCACCGCGTGAACATAACATAAAGTTATGAATGTCACTCCAGTGAGCGGAGCGCGGATGCGCTCGCTCAAAGCCTACGTAATGGGGGCACTTGCTGCCCCAAGGCCATATTTTGCCCCCAAGCAAGAAGGCTAGCGCACAAGCCTTAGGGCTTGTGCGCTAGCTTACGCGGGCGTGTGCGAAGTGTGCGCTTTCTGGCTCGCTTCGCTTTGAGCGCTTCGCTCGCTGGCTTTCGCGCTTGCTCAAAGCGAAGCTGAAAAACTACTGCGCGCGCTAGCGCGCAGTAGTAGTTCAGTTTGCTGAGTCTCGCTTTGAGCGCTCACTTCAGCTGGATCGACCACTATTCTAAATAGAGTAAGGCGGAGAACTGTTGTTCATTGGAGCGCCGGAGTGCGGAGGTTGTTCCCACCATTGAAGTCAGAGTGTGGGACTGAGCCTTCCGAATGATAAAGACCAATAAGTTCTTCGTTTCGTTGGTAGAACCAACGCCCCATATTAACTCTCTCTCGTCCAATAAGACGGACTTTCTGAAATTCTCTCCTTTCCAAAGCAGCGCAAGGCGGCCCCCCCAGAACAAAGCCCCACCCCTTTTTCCCCCCTTAATGAAAGACCCTCGCCCCGCTTCCTATTCATTTTTTGGTCGGGACCCTAGGGCCTTTTTTTCTCAAGAGGTAAATTAAAGAATCAACCAACCGACAAATCCGTAGCCCAGCAATCAAACGGCTGCGCTAACGCGAGGGTTGCACCACACCAACCCGGAGTTGCTTCTTCCTTCCTCTCGCTCAAATGAAATGGGATGAATTTCTAAATGATAATTCATTTCTAAATTGAATTTTCTCTTTTTTAAGGGCGCTGCGAAGCCAAATTCAATCAAGGCAACAAGGGGGGGGACAGGAGTTGTCACGATAGGAAAGAGAAATGACTATAAGGAACCTACGATTCTCTCTTCTTAAAAATCCAAATCAAAAGAAACCTATATCCTCCACACTTAACCAGCATTTGATAGATTATCCAACCCCAAGGAAGCAACGATTCTCTCTTCTTAAACAACCTATATCCTCCACACTTAACCAGCATTTGATAGATTATCCAACCCCGAGCAATCTTAGTTATTGGTGGGGGTTCGGTCCGTTAGCTGGTATTTGTTTAGTCATTCAGATAGTGACTGGCGTTTTTTTAGCTATGCATCACACACCTCATGTGGATCTAGCTTTCAACAGCGTAGAACACATTATGAGAGATGTTGAAGGGGGCTGGTTGCTCCGTTATATGCATGCTAATGGGGCAAGTATGTTTCTCATTGTGGTTCACCTTCATCTTTTTCGTGGTCTATATCATTCGAGTTATAGCAGTCCTAGGGAATTAGTTCGGTGTCTCGGAGTTGTAATCTTCCTATTAATGATTGTGACAGCTTTTACTGGATACGTACCACCTTGGGGTCAGATGAGCTTTTGGGGAGCTACAGTAATTACAAGCTTAGCTAGCGCCATACCTGTAGTAGGAGATACCATAGTGACTTGGCTTTGGGGTGGTTTCTCCGTGGACAATGCCACCTTAAATCGTTTTTTTAGTCTCCATCATTTACTCCCCTTTATTTTAGTAGGCGCCAGTCTTCTTCATCTGGCCGCATTGCATCAATATGGATCAAATAATCCATTGGGTGTACATTCAGAGATGGATAAAATTGCTCCTTACCCTTATTTTTATGTAAAGGATCTAGTAGGTCGGGTAGCTTCTGCTATCTTTTTTTCAATTTGGATTTTTTATGCTCCTAATGTTTCGGGGCATCCCGACAATTATATACCTGCTAATCCGATGCCCACCCCGCCTCATATTGTGCCGGAATGGTATTTCCTACCGATCTATGCCATTCTTCGCAGTATACCTGACAAATCGGGAGGTGTAGCCGCAATAGCACCAGTTTCTATATCTCTGTTTGCTTTACCTTTTTTTAAAAGTATGTATGTGCGTAGTTCAAGTTTTCGCCCGATTCACCAAGGAATATTTTGGTTGCTTTTGGCGGATCGCTTACTACTAGGTTGGATCGGATGTCAACCTGTGGAGGCACCATTTGTTACTATTGGACAAATTCCTTCAGTAGTTTTCTTCTTCTTCTTTGCCATAACGCCCATTCCGGGACGAGTTGGAAGAGGAATTCCCCATTCTTACACGGATGAGACTGATCACACCTGATCAGTGAGAAATTCAGACACCAATCATTTACGAGTGAGTATTACACCAAGAATTGACAAGCGGATGAGTTTTCTAGTTGGCTATGTTGATATAGCTTAGATAGGGAAAAGAGACTCTACTATAGTATAGGGCTGCACTTTGAAATCCGGGGGCTTTGTTCCCGAAACTCCCCTCCGCTTCCTTTCCCTGGCCACGAAAGAAAAAGAAAAAGAAGGGCATGAACAGCCTTAACAGCAGTATCAGACACCTGATCCCGACTCTGGGTACTTAACCAATACGCCGCGCCGGCTCTTCGACCAAGGAGGCATTCCTACCAGAATGCCGACTACTACGACTAAGACGACAAAAGGGGGGAAGCTCAGTCTCCAACATTGAAGGCTTCGCTCGCTCGCCCCTCCCTATTAATGACTCGGCCGAGATTGTCGTCCAAGCAACTGGACCAAACACATTGATTGGCGGATCAACCCAGAAGAAATTCAAAGGAAGGCCCCTTAGCTAGCGCACAAGCCCTAAGGCACTTGCTGCCATACTAGCGCACAAGCCTTAGGGCGTGAGCGCTAGTGCCCGGCGGCTTGTGCGCTAGTATGGCGTGTGCGTATGCAAAAGAGCCTCCCTCCTCCTATTTTCTTTTAATCCGTACGTGGGATGAAAAGCTATTCTTTCTGGATGGAAGCTCAACAGATGTGTAGTTCTTTGACCGAGGGACGTTAAGCCATTGGACGGATCCGGCGTTTTGATTGACCGACTGGAGAAAGAGACTCGACAATTTACTGTCGGAGTTAGCTATCTGTACTAGAGTTCCATGAGAAAGAAGAGGGTTTTTTTCTTCCTCCCGGTCCCGATCAAACCGGATCAGGGACAAATGGTGGAGAACCTCCAACTGGATGCTAGTTGGAAACCGGTGGGGATGAGCGGGCGGAGGCAAGCCGCATCCTTGAATACGTAAAAAAAGAGATCCCGAAGCATTGAGAACGGGAAGTGCTATTCTTGGCTAGGAAACAAGGAGAGAAGTCAACTCCTCTTTCAAAGCGAGGTCAATTCAAGGCGTCTAGTTCCCTTCAAT